>NW_019103879.1:85720-218761 GCF_001856785.1 Myzus persicae
CCCCCCCTCATATACGCCACTGGCTTGCTCTATGACGTTTCGATTTCTTCTTTATGTTTGACAAAAATCGAATTATAATACAAACTGATATTAGTACCTACGAATATATATATTAGCTTTAGCGTTCCCTTATGGATTGCACTAGCAATAAACCGAATGGATTTGGCCGTCATCCAGTGTAATACCTATCCCTATATTTCGATTAAGTGTGCTGTCTATTGAAAAACGAAATTACTTAATTTAAACTATGCACGTTTGAAATCGCTCCAAAGTTATGTTCCGTTGTCCTTTACTGAACGATGAGAAAAAAAATTCAATTTCATCTCATGAATTTATGTTCTTATCATATCGGTTTCGTGTTATTGAAATTAATTTACTCTAAACCAACTAAGAAGTAGCTTATGAAAGGACTTAAAAAAAAATAATATTGTTGAATATCAACTTTGATATTTTGGATTTAGAGTTATATATTACATCGGAATGTCGTAAGAATAAAAGCAAAACACAAAAAAAAATAAAATTTGAGCGCACGAGTTTTAATTTGTTTCGTGTAAACATTTGTAGAACATAAAAATAACATATTATAATGGGATTTTAAATTCTGTTAGTATCTAAGTAACCGTAGATATTATAGTGCATATTAAACGAAAGTTTTCATTCCTGAAGAATAAACACTTTTATTATTCTGCTAGAAATTCGATATTGTAACATTTATAATAAAATATATTATATTATGTATAAAGATGGAGGAAAACAGCACGGTTTGTCGGTCTGGAAATTTCTATGAATTATAAAAAATACATTGTTGAAAGTGTTGGTAACGCGAACAATGCCTGTTATTTTATTAAATTACAAAGTTTTAACAGACTCACTTTATAAATTAATGACTGCCGTGTCGGTCGATACAAAACCACCGGAGACGAGTCATACATAGTAATGTTAATAATAATAATAATTATTATTACTATTTAAATCATGTACGACCATTCCTGCACCGTTTTTGTGGCTATTAATAATTGCGGTTAAATCGGCGAGCGTCAATTAAAGTAACTGTTTAGTGTTTTATCGGTCTTGTTTGGGCGTAATCTAAAATGCTATCTAATTAGTTTAATATCTACTTAGAAATAAGTAACCCAACGAGGTTGTTAAGCCAAAACTCCGGTGTCACACTTGGGGAAGGTAGCCCTCTTTAGATTTATTAAGGTAATACCTGCGTGAAAATTATCCCAAGCACGCACTGTGCAGTGTGTATGGGGTGTGGTGAAAAGTTATACTAAAGCTGCTGGGTGGAAATCCATATACGACACTAAGCCACGAGCAACAAAAATCCATATTTAGGATGTTCACAGGGTCACTTTTCGTACATATATAACCTTCGAAGTGTATTATTGTATATTATTATATTGTTCCCAGGGCTTTGCTCTAAATAAATAAATAAGTACAAAAACATATTTTTATACAACGCTGTACCACATGGACGGTACGTGACGACATCTGATAGTAATTATTATTAAATTAAGTAGACAACAACAAAAATAATTCGATTTATTTGATTTAACCAATGTAATGTAAAGCATATTAATTTTTAAATTTACTTTTCGTTTTATTTTCACAACAATAAATTTGATCTATTTCATTGTTAATTGACCTGGCACGAGGAGAATAACTTGCAGTTACTAGTTTGTACAATTATAGTTTAAACGGCGGACTGGGCGTTGATCACTCGTATTGCTTCGCCGGTTGCTTTTATTTAAAACATTTCCAAGTCCGACAGTACAGTTTTTCGTTACGCTTGGAGACGCTATATTGAATAATCGACAAATCACATATTTTTTATGTTTACTATTAGCCATTCAAATTAACTAACTTACCCTTTAGGGGTGTTACATAAAACTTTTTGAGCATTCCTTCTATAGGTACCCGAAAAGTTTTCTAACAGTAAAAGATAATAAAAGTAATTAAAAACTATTCATTCGATCACCTTCGCTCAGAATACATATAATATAAAATACCACTGCAAAACCAATACAAACTTCGGTTAATCGTGAACATACAAAAGAGTTTAGATATTGGGGTGTACACGTCTTATAAGGCATATAATTTTATCAATGTAAGAATTATTTATGTTTTACATTTTTTTTAACACTACGACAAAGTAAAACAGTAACACACAACTTATTTTGTCCATTGCGTATTGTGAGTGCCAAATGTTCATTGCACATCATTATAATAATAATAATAATAATAATAATAATAATAATAATAATAATAATAATAATAATATAACTTTATTATGTATAATAATAATTCATCACCGATTACGCAAAACAAATGTTATTCCATTTTTATATAGTGTTCTCGGCTGGACTATATTACTGTATGTATAATTAGTGAACGTCATAATTTATTTGCCTTGCACGTCCATCGTTAAAAACAATTTGGTAGAAAAATATAACATGTAATATCATACCACAATGCCACATTTCCAAGCGTTGTGCAATTTTTTTTTTTAAAACCATACTATAAATGTGCGTTTCGTAAGTATGTATGTACCATAAAATACGCGAACGTGCACGTTTAATAAATCGTTTTATCTGGAAGATATACACGACGGTACAAAAGTCATAAGAAACAGGAACTGATAATGGAAGGATATATTTCACGACTTCTAGTCGAATGTCAACATAATACGTTTGCTGGTTGAAGCGTTCTGTAAATTAAGGCCAACATATATTATTATTATTTTAAAAATGCAGAGAAATAGTATAAAGTATAATGCTCTTTCAAAAATGTATGACGAACAATAAAACACAATATAAGGCACCGCAATCAGATGGGTCAAAGATTGGATGCGTATATGAAATTCAATATCTGAATACTAAAAAAACCAAATATAAAACGGGCAGAGTTTTGAATGTGTTACAAATTGTACGGAAAAACTTCAAATGTACAGTAATAATAGGCAATGTAAGTTAATCAGAGTACCTAGCAACTTTTAGTATGTATTTCTTAATTTCAAGGAGTAAAAGAAGAGTACATTTTTTATTTGATTGAAACGCCTTAAATCATTTGCGAGATTACGAAAACTGTTTCTTGAATCTAAAATTAACATCGGTATCCATATCAGCTCAGCTATTTAATATGTACAGTATTGATACGCTTTATTTGAATGTTCAGGGCGCCAAGTATAATAATAAAGAATAGGTATATTGATTTTGTATTGATGGCTGATCCTCTTTATTAAAATTATTTCTTTTTTATTCTTTTACGCGTTTCATGATGTTTATATGTGCTTCAAAGTAAAGTTTTCAAGTAGAAGCTACTATCGAATCGTAGAGATATCGAGTAAAATTTTTGAGTACATTTTGTTTGTATAATTATAAATATAATACAAACGCGGTATTTTTAGATGTAAGATGAGATGGGGTATTATTTATTAAAAAGCTCGAAATTATATAATTTTGAAGAACTGTATATCAAATAAGACAAACACTTGTATGAATATTTATTTCTATGGTTTACCATGACCCATAATGATATTGGATGTTTAAGAAACTAAAGTTTTTGTAGCAGAATGCTACAGATGATGATAATATCTTGTTTGAAAATACATAAAGTATTTTATCTTACTAAAGTGACTTTTAAAGTGTTCGTAGAATGATGTATATGCATCACTTATCAATATTTTATTTTTTCAAGTGAGTCACCTTAGTTGAAACCTTGATCGTACCAAATGACTTAAATCTTTAAAGTAAAAACTATTAGAATTAATTTTTGTCTTAAGCGGAATTAACAGTGTTAATTTACTTCATAACGAGCGTATACTGTTTTTGTTTTTCTTATCCAAATCACTTATAAATATTTGTTGAAATTATTAAAAAATATTTGAAACAATGTTTAGCCAAAGACAAACATAATATTAACTGTAAATGTAAGCGTACAATTATTTTTTGTATCATAATTCCAAGTAGATATTGCAATAATCTTTGATATAATTTAAAACGATACACGTTTATAAAAGTTTAACACACATACACATATTTTTTGTATTTTATATTTACAATACCTACCTATATTTTATACTATGTACCTACCTAAGTTATTATACGTTTAATAGCACTTATTTCAACGATTAGTATCTGATTTTATGTTTTTAAAGTTGTTCCAATTGTATTTTCTGACAAAAGACGTAACTTAATATAAGTGTTATTACTTTTTTTATTATTGTCATTTGTGAATATTTTTAAGTTCGTACTTCTGTTTTTTTTTTTATTATTATTTTTATAACGTTATAAACCTCATAGCAACCGCGATTTAATCGCTTCTACATTTAATATGGAACCATTACAAAACGATATAGTTACGTACCACCGTACCATGTTATTTTTATCGGAGAGTGGAAAACGAATATCGTTTGTGGTGACCAGTGGCGTATTTAGGATTTTATCTTGGGTAGGGGGAGAGTGCTTGACCACTGAACTCGAGCGGGCCTTCGACCCTTTTATCTACCGAGTTTCCATGAAATTGTAAAAACTTTATAACTAATTAAGCGCAACATATGTTACCAATATTAAAAGTATATGTATGCCTGCAAAGAGGTTAATTATTATAATTTGCTGAAATAAAAAAATACATAACGCGTCATATTATATTATAGTCACTAACATCCATAACATGATGAAACCCAGCTTTCTTTCATTTAGACTCAACTCATCAATGACTTTGTGTTGCATAATGTTGGTATTCCGATGACATAATATGCCATTAAGTCCAACCCAACAGTCGATTTTTCTCAAAAGAGACATCGTTGGGCCTATAAAGCTACAGTATTATATTATAAAAAAGTAAAGAAGTTTAGATCATTTCAAGTTTATTTTCTCTGAACCAACGCATGCATTGGCGATCGCATGAACGTTAATTATTTTTGACGTCCGTCGTCAAAACATCTGAACTCAAAATACTACAGTGGAAGCGTGAATTTTCCGAATTATAAAAATTCTCATCTATGAACAAACGCTATTTCCTCGGAATTAAAAAAAAATATTTTCAAAAAAAAGGTTATGTGAGTGTTTATACTATCTTCTTCGTCCCTAAATACGCCACTGGTATTGGACGAAATATTTTATTATTCGGCACCGTTACCCTACGATATTGTACATATAATAATAATAATAATAATAATACATTTTGGGTGGGAAAATAAACGTTGTCGACACACGACTGAAGCACGTGAGTGCGCGTGACGAAATTAAAACACAATGTGTAGCCTAAACCGAAACAATTTTTAAAAAATTGCATAGCGATTTTAATATCATATTAATATATTGTTATTATTTCGGTAATGCATTTTCTTACTTTTATCGCGTTTCTCGTCGCCCTCGGGGAGATCAGAAAAATTCGGTTTCGCGTAAATCACGCTTTTTCCTTCTGCCGGTCGGGTCATTCGGGCGCACGTGTTTTTAAAAGCTTCGTCCACTCTGACTACGGTCTACGAGTGTATACCTTTCATACGATATATCACATTGGTATTGTCTTGGCAATTAATCATATCAAAACGGCACCGGCTCGGCAGAGGTAGGCAAGTACACATATTATTATACGACAGCTGACTTTGACGTAATAAAATATTATGGATGTAAACTCTCTTTTTCGGTTTTTTTTATCCATTGCAATTTATAGTTATGTAAGTTTTGCGATTTTCATACCCTCCCCTCGAAGGTTTATCGGATCGAATTTAATTTCTGTGAACGTACCTTAAGAAATGTATTTATTTCGGATCGGACGAAAAAATAAAAACACACGAACAATCGTACTAATATACTCTCGTTTATTGTTCCGACTTGGATTGGAGTACAAAATAAAGTGGGAGGGTGGGTACCAGTTGTAGTAGGTTTCGTCGAGGGGGTCACTTTATGGATGTGTTTAATTTGAATGTATCAATATATTATTTTATACGAAAAATGATTCTGAGTGAACACTGTCTGTGAGCCTATATCAGGATAAGTATAACATTTCAAGATATGGTTTTTTATATTGCTAACATCGGAAGTAATGAAGCAGGGTAAAAGTTGCGACGCCACCATCATTGGCTCAACTATAGGGGATGATGTTGATGTTAACGCGGAATCCTCTCTTAGATCCTCGAACATAGATTTAGTGCCTTCCAAAATTGTTATTATACTGTTTTATCAGGCTTTTCCTGGGCAACGTTTTGTATGAAACACATATTTTATCATTTTATTATTGCCGAAAACATATTTTCTTTGTCAACACAAATATATCATCTCATATATGTACAAAT
This sequence comes from Myzus persicae, assembly GCF_001856785.1. NCBI lineage: Eukaryota > Metazoa > Arthropoda > Insecta > Hemiptera > Aphididae > Myzus > Myzus persicae. The sequence goes on from NW_019103879.1 coordinate 92,022, forward strand.
ATTGATAAGGATTCTTTAGATGAAATTATAGCAACATCAGACCTTAAAGAAAAATCATGATCTTTACATTCAGGTTGCTTGTTTTCCAAATTGTTCACAATTGTACATTTGAAAATTATATTTCAAATATTAGTTGCTATTGTAGGGAATGAGTGAACGAGTGGTTGATACGGTGTATTATATTAACAAAAATAGCTTCCCAGGAAAAACTCCGTCCTCAAAGAGGTACATAAAAAGCTCAATTTTTATATTTTTATCTAAAAGAACAAGATTTTCTACAGCCCGTATTAAATGTTCCATTGTATTTCAATAAATAGTCTGAAATAATCTGTAAAAAAAACCTTAAACTTGTTTTTTTTTGTATAGACGTTTTTGTATTATTACGTTTGATATAAAAATATTTTAAAATGGAGTTTGATAGCAGGCGATGTGGAATAATATATCCATCTATTAATTTAAAAATAATAAACAAATTTATTTGGTTCTACAGGACTGGATCGTTATTCAAGCATAGTGTATTTTTGAGGACAAGATAGCATTAGCACCGGGTGCCTTGAACTATTTTAAAGGATAAAATTGTTATTAATAATGATTGCAGTCTGTTCTGCAGAGAAATCTTGTTTTTAATCTCTCCCTGCGTTACAGCTGCTTATTAATATTGTATTTATGAAAATTGAGCGTTGGTGGGCGGCATGGGGGTCAAAGTGCCTCCGATGGGTTCGCTTGCATTAATTTTTTATCGAGACTATAGCACACCTCCTCCCTCCCCATGCCCACAAACGCCCCTTTAGAGATTTGACCCTAAGTGCCCCGACGAGTCCACCGTAGCTGGTGAGGTAATGTTTTCACGTGCATCTATTTACAACGTATATAGGTAGGTAGGTAGGTACTTACAACGGTGCAGGCCCGTAAAACCGTCTTCGCTTTGCTCCAACTACGGCACAATGCACGTCGACGAAAAATGACGCGTCGATATCCGGAGACGGATAAGAGGTGAGAAAAAAAATAGTAATAATAATAATAACATCGTATTATTCAATCGCGTTATGACAGCGTCGTCGATGTATAGTACTCTTCTCCGGTGTTTATAATATAATATATATGAATTGAAGCGCACTCGATTAAACCCTCTCTACACGCGGGGCTGCTGTCGCCCATTCATTATTATATCCAATATTATGTAGATACAGGCTGGCGCCGCCGCCGTAGCTATAATCTCTTCTTCTGGGTCGTTTGGAATCGTTTCAAAAACAATAATTCCAACGGCGTTATAGAATATTATATTACGATAATAATAATAATAATATGCTGTATTATTATGCGGATACGACGGGCGTCAGAACTCGAGTCCCCGCATCACATATATCGACTCGATCGGGTCCGGGCCGAAGATATTACTCATCGATTTCCTTTCATCTCACTACTACGTCTTAACTGTGTTACGAATTTACCCGTTATCATACGACGTACAGAAATTCAGTAATTAATAACGTCGCCTGTTTCCTGAATGGATCAAGTTTTGTACGATCTTATAAAAAACAGTTGTTATTCTATTATATTTTATTATATAATAAGTATCATACACCATATATGATCAAAACGGAATCTTACGATAACAATATTATAAGCACTAAAATATAATTTGGAATAAAAACTAAAATAAACACTAATATTCCATATACGATAAACACCTCGTCAATATTTTTCGCTGACTAGATGTATATCCTTATTTTTGGGATTTCTTTAAAATTACGCTTATCATTAACACAGCATTTCTTCATTATATATAATTTAAACACAACCACATAACCATCAGTTAAGTCCATCAATTAATCTGCAATGCATTTGACTATCATTTCCTTGACAACAAAAGTAAAAGCAAGTTTCATTTAGATAAAAACCGGGTTACGTTTATTTGCCAATACTATAAAATATAATATTATTTAAATTAGGTAATTGTATTTTATTGTTGTAAACGTTACATATTTTATCAATATAAATTAAATTAATATATATTAATTTAATCTTAAAAAAATACCTGCATATTTTAAGGTTATACATGATTTTATAGGTATCTATTGTTTTTGTTTTTAGGACTAATATAAGTCCTCTGCCCTAGACAAAACCTAACGTATAGACAATTGTAGATGTCACAAGTGATTGAAGTAAAAAATTGTGGTATGTTCTTTCGAGGGAAACACGAGAAACCCGGTAGTAGACATCCACAAAAACGTTTTTACTCAAAATCGAAATTTGCTAAAGGACCGCGTATTTTTTACTACGTATTATTATTGTACTGTTGCGCCTAACAATTTGGATATCGTTTTGAGCAATTTGGTATATTATGTTTTTTGTAAATCGTTGGAAATTTTTCGATTAAAACATTTCGAAGACGAGAATGTAGATAGGTACCAGTTATTCGCATGCCGCGGCCGTGGGCTTAATAAGTTACTTATTTGAGCTTATCAACCGACCGAAACCGATACGGTCTTAAATCACCGATATTTTACCCCGTTTCGTTATTTATACTACTTATTTATCTGTTGTGTACGTATGTAATCGAACCCAAAAATTCTAGTAGTACGCTGTTATTATACGATAAGAAAATTCGTATTTTCCTCGCAATGAGAGAATATTTTTAATAATATGAAGTAAGACACGTGCACATTTTCGAGCCAATATTAAAAAAAAAAAATACATCCTTGTCCGTTACACAATTTCTTATTGGAAGAAATATTATATTATGTTACATTTTGCTTGTGAGATATCCGATCATTTTTTTCCAATTATCTTTGTACCAATATCTTATTTTTTTACACAAAACATTTATATTGAATAATGGATGGAATATAATAATTTTGATACATAGATAGGTACAATGGAAATGTTTTTATTCTGATTACAGTCTTCTACAAAGTTTTACTCAATGTACCCAATATAATACTTTGCCTGTCTTTACCATATAATAGCCATAATAAATTCAATTGTGTACTTTACAATATTTATTTTAACAAACTTTTCTTGAGTGTGAAACGATTTAATTTAACTATAGTAAATATTCGCAATCTTCTAATTGGCATGAAAAATGTGTAAGTTTATACAAGTATAAATTGATTTATGATAAAGCTTTAAAATTGGATACAATAGTTTACTCGAAAAATTCTGAAATTAATGACATAGGTGTATTCTATATTTTCTATATAATCTTCATAATTTAATTGCGACATTCAAACATTCTAAACACATTTAGTTGGGAGCCACCATCATGAATATTTAAGCCGAGCACTTATCGATAGATTTTTATAACACTTCGGCGTCAAACGGTTGTAATATTAATTGTGTAATAATCATTATTATTAACACTGTATTCATAGAATTAATCTGATATCCAACTCCTAGTGGTATTAACAATAATTAATGAGCAATATAAAGGTAGATTCACAAATCAATTTTAGATTATACAGTACATACTATAAATACTTACGGTAAAATCACATCGGCTTTGAGTAAGATAATATTTATAACAAAAAAAAATAAATCTTATAGACTATAAAATGTATTTATCTTAAGTTTGTGATTAACGGCCTAGAAAGTATATTATAATATTTTTCGATCGTCCTCATAAAATGTTTTATGAATGTTACAAACTGTGAATTGATTTTATTTCAAATAAATGAAAAACAACAAAACTTGAAATATATATTGAATTGAGAGACACCCTTGAGTTATTAGGTACTCGAATAGGCTATATAGAAATTGTTATACAGCTCTGACGAGTATTCTATTAAAAAGTTTAACGTATTAAAAAGCAAAAAGTCCGTATATACCGAAAACTTTATTAATTTATTGACGCTGATGGAGCAGCTCTTTCCAAAGATCAATAAGGTTTACTTCTTTTAATGCTTTGTTTCAAAAAATGAGCTTCTTAGAATCGTATCTATTGAATGCGTTTGATTACTATTTTATATACCACGCTACGCAGAGAAAGTTATTGCGGAAGTTTATATTGATTAAACATTTTCATAACTTATATAATATATATATAATAATAATATATAATTCGCACCTTTGGAATAGTTACCTCTTCTCGAATCCGAAACGGAAGTTATAGGAAACGTTCGATTTAAATATTATAATATTAAGAGTTTAATTCTTGTGTAATAATGTAAGATGCGATAGTTTCAATATATTTTTATTTTTTTTCAAATGTGTTAGGTATGGTAGTACAATTTGAAATAATTTTTTGTGTGGTTAGAGTTTTCGGACAAAGTAAAAATCTTATAAATAATAATTTATTTTAAGTACTTTTAATTGATGATCGTTTACTGTTTTTTTCTTCTTTAGCTTAAATGTATTATAATATTGTATTGATTTTAGCTGTGTTTATCAAAACCATGGAGATATGAGGGCATAATGGTCAAAAACAATATTAGGGAAACTATTAAGGAAAATAAGGGAATATTGGACATTATGTTTCTACGTATAATCAAATGATGCTCAAAACTGGTTTTATATTCCATTATTTATCAATTTCTAAGTTGATTATGATATTAATTTATTTTAATATAATACTATAGCATTTGTATTAAATTAGATCTTTTGCGCCGAGAAATTGTACAACGGGGTTGAATTCTTAATGGATTATGTTGTTACATAATAATATAAACAATTCCATAACCTATAACCATATATTTATAAAATGTTGACATTTAGGCGAGTTTTAAATAATAAAAATAAATTATTATTCTTTACATTTATGGTTTATTAGGTTTTGATCGACTTGCAGACCATCGACTTATTAAAATAACCAAATGATAAATCATTATTAATTACCAATAGACAAATTGTTAAGATATTACTATTATATTATATTATATTATATTATATTATATTACGTATTTTTTATCCGGCTAAATTTGTAAAATAATTTATTATTAGGTAAATATTATAAAATATTTATTGCCTACATTTAAAACCAAATACTATTACAAACATTAATGCAAGTAATATTCTTCATTAATTTATCATCAATAAACAGTTTAAAATTAACATATATATTAAATGAATGCATACAATATTATGCTGTCCCAAAAAGCATATAGCTTAATGTGACTGGGTACAGAAAGTTAATAACAGTCATGACTTATGACTATAAAATATATAAATATTATGTAGTTTTCATTTAATGTTCACATAAAAATATAAGTACAGTGTTTTGGAATAAGCTTAAAATGAAATATATTTTCCGATATAGTTTAAAACTAAATTTTAATCAATAAAATTTATTTTACTACTAAATGCATTTATTTCGATTAAAAAATCAACGTAAAAAAAAACATTGGTAAATACATTTTTAATATGTTATAACTTATAACTTATATTTTTTTTAAACATTATTTTAACAAAAAAAAATCAAGATTTCGAGTTATCGGAATATAAGTTTTAACAACACATAAACTATGAGATCGATATAATGCCAAAAGTTTTCGAAACCCTTATACAATTTTATATAATCTAAATTAAGACATAATTGTAGTTTATATGATTGTTTTTTTTTTAGGACCCCCGTGGTCTTGAAATTTATTCTTTATAATAGGTATCGTCAACATTATTTAAACGTAGACAGATAGCTGTCACTGTATTCGATATTCCGAAATCTTAATGTCTCATTACTCTAAATGGTTAATTATAATATGACGACGTGTTAAATGTCATTATTATGTAAATACATCAGGTCGGATTGATTTATCTTAAAGCGTTTACACTAAGTGCTCAGCGGGTTCTCACTTACTAATGTCATCGATTCTTTAAACTTAAATAGCGTACCGAAGAGCCTCTTTTCGTTTTATGCGTCTCGCATGTTTATGAAATCGATTTAATACAACGCAGAAATGTGTGTGGGCTCTAAATGTTTTCGATTGAAAAATCGTCAAACTCTGGTTAGTTGTGGTCGATTTCTCAGAACTTTATGGACCATACTGTCTTACGGTATACTATAGAACCATACTAGATACTGCATGTCCGGTTAAACTTTATTTATCGTGCACACCCGGAGAGTGCAACTACTAGATCCCTAATGAATAATTCACCGTAATTCTGACCCGAATATAAATTTCCATTCGATGGAGCTTAAAACTGTTTAAAGGAAAATTGTACTTCTCTACGACTACTGTTCGTTCGCTAAAACTGCGTTTACCATATATGTAATATATTATATACGTGACATGTTTACTTAATGTCATTTATGATATTAAGTTTGATGTGCGCATCCGACAGCATATTATTCTAAATACTATTGCTTGGTACCTATATATACATTTTTTCTCACTTTTTTTACTCTTAACAGAATAGGTACAGTTATTGATTTAAATGTTTGGTTAGTTCAAAAAAACTTTATTCATGTTATTGATTTTACTATAATCCATTACTGTGGTAAGTAGGTAACAATTTAAAATGTCCAGTGGTTTTTTAAAAATTTTCCTTTTATTATGAAATTTATATTTTAGTAAAACCTGCACATTTGAGTTGTAGTGTATACAACAACTTCCAAAGTCATCGTGTTGTAAACTTCATTAATGGTTTAAAGAAGGTTTTTTCACCCAATAAAATAAGTTACAGCAGTTGAATAATTCAATATGTTTTTTTTTTTAATTTGAATATATATGATTCTTAGTAAATTCTAAGCTACTTCTTTATTATATATAATACTGCTAAGTTGAAGATCGTGACATTGAATGACTAATCCATAAATCGGAAAAATTCTATGAATAAACTATTATCCTAAGTATATCAGTTTCATGTCCGATATTCTTGCTTATATTTTAAATTCGCGATTTAAAATTTATTTAGAGAATGGCTTATTCAATTTTGAGTTCCTAAAAATTGACCAATTTTTAGATATATCTACATAGAAACGTATTTATAAATACGTTGGTGCCATAATAGTCATGTTTGAATGTTCGTTAATAATATCACAATGGTTCACAATATTATCTTACCATGTTTAATATCATAATTCGTAGTAAAACTTAGATTACCTGATATAAAACATACAATGTATACATCGAATAAAGCTGTCTTTGTGCAAAGAAAGTTAGCGACTACGGCTTTTCTATATTATTACGTTGAGCAAAAATGTATGATATCTTGATGCCCCAAGAATAAAGATATACAATTTTTAAAATTACGATCCAGCTGCACATAAAGGTTATTGTAAATACAAACACGTGGTTAACGTTATTTAAATGGTTGTGAATTGTGATATTATCAAATAACTATAATATAATAGGTACAACACACAAATAAATAACAATGATTAAAATAATTAATAATATTATAAGCAATTTAATGTTCATATTTATAAATATTATGCATGGTATGCGCTGAATTGAATTTTTTATTCGTTTTAAAAATACTATAATATACATTAATTCATTATTCTCTCAGTTCACATAATTGCGCACGTCAGTGGTGGAACCACAGAGATTATGATAATCCCTGAGCCATCTAAGTCCCTATACTATTCTATGCAATAGAGACGCCGCGATGGTTTTGATGGTTGCAAAATTATTTGGATTGGCTTATGTTCAAAGTGCTCTCTGGTGGATTTAAATCAAATTGTCATTTGCCCGATGTACATAACAATATAACTTAATTGTACACGCGATATTCGTATGGACGCACATCTGAAAGTTTTATTCGGGAGAATATAAAGAAACAAAAACACGCTTTTAATATAAGAGTTTATGTACAGAGTGATTCTCTAAGCTCGCTCACTGCTTTTCTCTCTCTCGATAATGCAGTTATCCATAATCAGACTTTTCTAATTTTTAAATATACTTTAAGATTTATATTTAAACATTTTTGAAAATGTTTGTACTAATTTCATGAATATTCCTACTGAGTTCTGAATGAAATCAAGTATCTAAATTTAAATTCGATTGGGTAGTTTTTGAGTTATTTTAATAAAATAAAAAAACTATTGTTTTGATTTTTTAAATTATTTATATTTAACTTTGTTTAGGTACTAAACTACTAAGGATAATAGGTCCACGATAATGGATTTGGGAGATAATATGTTTTGATTTGAATGACCATTAGGGATTTACATTTATTTATCAATATTTATAATTTATAAAAATGGTCAGAATAAAATAAAATATACTAGATGCTATATTATGTCATTTATTTTGTATTTTTTGAAAACCATTTTTAAAGACTATTTTCCTTAATACAAACATTTTAATAGCTGAAAAACATTAAAAAAAGTATTCACTTGATAATTTACTGTAAAAATGGGGGGTTCTTAGGTTTATGAAAAACAGAAATTTCTATGGTCGCAAGATACTTCTTAAGTAGTATATACAAAATCTCAAGAAATAGAAAATGTGGTCTTTAAGACTTAAGTACCTACCTACGTTTAAAAATTCCACGTAATTAGAGGTTGAATCAATTCACTATTACACGAAAAAATGGAGGTGAGCGTGCTTGATGAATCACTCCGTTTATAGACCATAATAATATATTATTTACCGAGTAAAATTTGTCTTGCAAAAACGCACATAATTTCGAAGAATTCCGAATCACTTATATAGGCCATGCGATTGGCGGTGCTCGGCAGTAGTTGTTTTAGCTGTGTTAATGTCTAAAATGATAAAATCTAATTATCAACTATAAAACGAATTTACCGGGTTTCGCGGTGATCGTACAGCCGATAACGTGGTAATAGCAACGCCGTTAAAATTTATCGGCCTCCCACTCACCACCAATAAACAAGCATTTGCATAAATTAACATCTCGCCGCCGAGATATACAAAGCTTGGCGTGGCTTAACTCGGATAACACTTAAACTCGTCGAGTATAAAAGTCGTGTTGTATATGCCTAAGCATATTATCTAATATTTTAGTATAGTGTGTGAGCCGCAATGGCCACACATACATTACACAATATGTTGGGTATTTGGGCTCGCAAAAAGTCTAAATTAAACAGCTGTTGCGAGAAAACATAACAAATCCCAACAAAATCCTTTGGTCCACAGTTGCGCCCTATGTGTTGACGTCGACTATGACGATCGACTGTAAATTGAACAGTTCACGTGGCGTGTTGGCCGGGATCATACGAGCAATTACGAGACATTTGCAAAGGTTTCTCGTGACCGCGATCACGGCGGGACGTGCGTCAGTCTTAGGTCCACGACACTCGTCGCGTGGTCGGTACACATTATCATTACGCCAGGTGTATTACGAAAACCTGCTCATAATGCGTATGTGTACCAACCCACCCCTAGGGACCGTATAATTATAACCGATCGGTGACTTTTTAGTGTTTGGCTTAATTATTACTGCATTTTTTTTCTTTTTTAAATACCTACTTATTCGGACCGTTGACCCAAGACAATTACGCCCGATAGGCAGCAGTTTTCGTCTGCATCGCCGGCCGTCTCATTTGCCTACGGTAATAAAGGTAAATAGATTATCATCTAGTGTATGCAGACGCAAACGGGATACGAAGAAGAAAAAGACAAATAGTAATAATAAATTAAAAGCGTTTTATCCTTTTTTATCGTCATCTCGTCGTGGATCACGAACCGAATGAGAAGGATTCGGGAAGAAAAACCCAGAGATACACTCGAATCAAGAGATAGTGGAAACAGAGATGTTGCGTTGTCACAAAACCCCACGAAGAAAAAGAGACTGTAACAGTGACAACAGAATTACGATCCGTACACGTGATGTAGTGTATATATGCGTCGTATATTGCAGAGGATCTTTATTTTTTTAATAAAAAAGAACAATATACCGGGTGATTCACTAGCAGGCCACCCGCATTTTTCGTCTCACAATGATTTCATTTAAATTCAGATTGTTTGAATAATATTCAAGTGAGCTCGAGGATCTTATTATTTTCAAATACTCAAATTTGTTTGTGCTATTTAATCAGTGTTTGTGGTATACAATTATACAAACTTATTTTTTTTTTTACCAACGAGAATGCCAACTTTTTGACAAAATACCTACTGTTAATATTGTTAATAATGTCAACTGTAAAATTATTAACTTTTATTAAAAGTTAATATACCTATATCAAGTATAAATTGAAATGTGAACTAGTAATTTATAAATTAGGTGTTAAACATTATGTTCCAATAGGATAATTTAATACACGATAATAGGTTTAAAAATATGAGGGCTAGGCCTTCTATGATTTGAAAGTTATGGTAATTAATATTAATAGATATATATGAAGTTTTTGTTAATTTTCCAAGTATAATAAGTATGATAAACTCAGTATTAGAAAACATTTTTTTTTTTCTGAAAATTGGTCGTAATAAGTATTTTAAAAAAATTCAACAAATCAGGATTTTTATTAAACAAACAATGCATTGTTAGAGGGGGTGAGCATGAGTATGGTTTTGATTCACCCTATTTAATAATTATATAGATTATAGGTACATGAGAAAAGTATGTTTCAAATTCCCTGAAAAACTACAGATTGTTAAAGACACTTGTAACAGTGTGTGTGTGTGTGTGTGTGTGTGCGTGTGTTGTATAGGTAGTTTATTTTCAGTACAGATACATAAGGTAGATAGATTTGATATAGATATACAAAATGAAAAATCTTCTTCCTCGTCTTATATTTTATACTCGCATCACTGACACACATACACATACGTGTCGATTAAACACCCAGATAGTAATATAAGCTACACGAATTTTTTTTTTCTGTTAAGCGAGGAATATTATGTATAACTGAATCGAGCGAACATATAATACCTGAAAGATATTACTGCGCGTTCGATAGTTTTTCAATATTATCAAGAACCGTCGCGATTACCTCGATTTTGGTACCTATAGGTACTCGCAAACAGTTTCAAATGCATTCGACCGACTACAGTACTGAGAAATATATATTATAGGGTTGATTTTGATCGGATTTTATCGTATCGTCATATACGGTGTGAATTTCTTACTCTCCCGTGTAAGGTCAATCTCGCTTTTTACCTCCTTCCTGGCCGCGAAATACTGTTTTATATTTACTGTAATACCTATAATATATTGTATTCATTTTTTTTTTATTATTTAAATATCAGATTATCCATTAAGTCGGGTCATAATTTCACTTGTGATTTTCATCCCGGTAATGCTATTATATTACGGGCGTAAGTGCGCACATAATCACAACACTTCATGTCGGTATAATATAACAAGTAGGTACATAATATACCGTGGTAACGCAACTAAGCTTAAGAAATGAGTCGGGAAGCGTTTTTTCGCACGCACGTCGCACGGTGTTACCGAAGTCGATGAACCGCATAATCTAAGGACAATACCTAATTAGGTCAAATCACACTCTACGTAAGACTTTTTCAACTGAACGACTACTGCACTTAGCACGGTTCGAACTTTGAAGAAGCTACACGTCGCATTATATAATACCGTCTGACATACTTGCCCCATCAGTTTATTTTCCAGTAATCAAATCGATGGTTATTCGAATCGTAAATAATAATATGTATTAACGTCGACCCGAGTTCAGAACAAACGCATATACATGGATATAACGTTCGTTCGATTTTTAACACGATGTTTTTCGAACGTGACCCAATTACCACGAAATCGAGTCGGACGTAGGTACATTAAAATTGATCGAAGCTTTTCTCGAGACTAAAATAAAAGTTATTAATACCTAGGTACGACACAGTGATGACGAATAAAACAACAAACGAATCGTATACGATGTTTTTTTTTTTACTACCTATATCTCGTACGTGATGAATATTATGGTTTAATCTTGTTTTCAAACACATGTGAGTACATTATATCGAGTGATAAATTTAACGCAGGATACAATCGTTGTTTAACGTTCCTGAAAAAATTGTGTACATCATACTTATAGTCGTTGATAACACATTTTTCTTAAGAGAATATATTTTTCATCATTATTGTTTTTTAATTCGTATACTTTTTCAATAACAACGTTATTATTAGGTTTACTGTTACATATGATATCAAAATCGAATTTTAGATGAGTAGGTTTTTGATTTTTCAGTATTTTAGGTTTATATTAGCTTTTCATTCCGATTGCGTGTACCCTAAAAAATGACTGTTGTTCACTTGTTGTTCACCCAGACGTTAAATACACATTACTCAAAAAACGGCTCATCCGAAATTCGAAACATAATGCTGTGTGATAAGGAATTAAAAATGTATGTTCTCATTAAAAAACGAAAGTTAAAAAGCTGAAAAGTAAAAAGATGAAAATAATTTTTTTTTCATTTTGTAATGATTTTAAATTATGTAAAAAAAATATTTTATTTAATAACAACTCTCTCCTGATAAAATAATCATTGCGGTATAATATATAATATTATATATTATCGTGAGCTGTGTATGTATGTATACATTCTGCAGAGGAATTCAGACGATTCATTTCGCACAATCGTTCGTTCTCATTAGTAAATTAGGTTTTCGTCCCTAAAGTACGAAGTGGGTCGAGTTTTGTGCTCTTACCGTCATATACCACACCATGGCTTGCTCCGCCTCCACAGCCGCCACCACTGTCTCGGTCGTATAATAACATAGGCCAACGAATTCGATTCTGCCGAGACCGCTACCACGCGTAAATGGCGCTCCGTCCACATACCTACCGCGGTCACTTAAGTCTGATAAATATCGTTCCGGAAAGCACGAGTACCTGTGGGATTACGACCATGGTAGCTGTGCCGTAGTCCGGTCTGTACGGCGTTGGTGGTTCGCGTTCACGTGCTCCCATAAACCTCGAGAAGAAGTTCTGAAATAAACGCGAATGAATTATTCATCCCGGAAAATGGCTGATTGCGGTAGAGCCTTCTCGCCAATAATAATCCGTTTCTCTGGTCGTTTTATTTCTTATTTATTTATTTATTTTTTTATCATTTTCCAAGGACAAAATACGTGATAAAAATTTTATCTTATCACGGAGTAATAGGCAATAACGGACGAGTACTTAAGAAATATTGTACATGAATTGAGGAGATTCTTAAACGAGGGTGTCCGGAATCACAAGTTATAATCATTTTCGGTAAAACTGTAGACAGACGTTTTCGATCCAACCCGCGTTTTAAAAATTTTTAGTGATCATCATTCAAACCCACTTAAAATCGTTTTTTCATACCCTCTAGCGCAATGAAACTGATATCAAACATTAACTGGGAATTTGAGTTACATTTTACTGGGCCGTTTTTAGATTTTGTTTTGACCCATAAATTTCAAAAATCCACAAACAAAAATGCCCGTGTTGTCTTTGTAAGCACATTATGGTGTTCTAAAAAAAAAAAACGGTATTGATTTGATAATAATTTATATCGCAATAATTTGAAAAGGTCGGTGTTCACATACACAGTCGCGAAGATAACGCATACCACTGCCCTCCCGTTCACCTAACATTACTATGTCATATTAGTATAACTATTATTATCTAGTCCTTTTCTTAATCATATAATTATTATTTATGCGTTTATCGGCTATTGCACTTTTGCGGTTTCGGGTTTCTATCACAGAACACGAGACCGGCTGAAATCATAGTCGATAAACAGCATATAAAAGGCCGGACAACCGTCGACCAGCAACCAGTCTTTTACTTGATGTGTAGCAAAACCCACGCGGGCAGACTTGGGCATTTCAGGTATAGAAACATCCACGCCCAATACATATCGGGCGGTATTTATATCCGTCAACAGTGCAATAGTCAGATTATTCCGGCATTGCACTGACCAATATATCTGTCGCAGTTCGTGGGGCAATAGTCTGAGTATTCTGGCATTGTACCGATTGTTATACCTTTCGGTAGGTTCCATCTCCCCGTCGTGCGAACTTTTACTATCGTACCCCTATCATAGTGAAACCCAGTGTTATTTTTTTGTTATTAAAATAAATAATTCGTCAGCGAGACATAAAACGTCTTTGTTTCTATTTTTGCTTTGCTCACATCATGAATATAATAATTCCAATACGCTACAGTCGGGGAGCCGGAAATGCGTGTTCCTCAAACCGGTATCGCATTCTTCTTGAGTATATAGTCTTTTTGCCATTCGGTGGCACATCGTTCGAATATAATATTGTGCCGGTAATTATTTTAAAACAATTTAATCCGAAACGATTGTGACGTCGACATCGGTGCATTTGACGGTTATTCGCCCACGAGTCACACACACCAATCACCGTTTCGTCGGAGGTCGACCGTTTGGACTTTTGTGAACCGTTCGGCGTGTACGGTCCAAGCTCCCGAATTACACACCGCGAAAAAGCCATACGCAGCAGAGAGCTGATGAAAGGTCTCGAGAACATCGACGGCTATAATTAGTGGTGGAAATGAACTTGGCGCACCGCGAATTCCGTACATCAGCTGATTTTCTACCGCAACGACGATTCGTGCGAGAGAAACTTTTTGTTAGGTTAGGAAATCAGTATAAATCGATTGTGTTTTGATCGACCTCAATAGAAATAATATCGTGACTGATCATTTATTATTTAAATATCACACCCCTCAGCGAAAGAAACAATGTGGCAGTCGTCTTAAAATATAAGGCGAAAATTAATTTTTCATTTAATTACGAGAATAATTTAGCACCAACCAATACCACGGCGGGCATTGGATATTGACATATAATTATTATTTTGTTTTGTATTATTTTTTATGTGTTGATAAACAGCGCTGCCGCCGCCACTAGAGGGTATTTATTTTGTGGAAAATTAATAGCGTACAATATTATATATACCTAACATATACCTGCCTTGAACTCCTCCACGGAGGCCGGAACGGACGGCGGTGTTCCAATTAGATTAATTTTTCCAAATGAGTATTAAAGTGTATAATATTATAATAATAATATATCGTGTATTCAGTTTTAAACGGATTTATGTGTGCGTTTCGTGTACTCGCTTTGGTTTTTATGCGCTTTTCGCGTTACCTATATATAATAAATATGTCATTTTTTTATAACCTCTTTAATTTATCGCGCTGGAAATAAAAAATAAATAAAAATACGCTGCTATTATATGCATATTATCATACACGTATTGTAAATTATTCAATTGACCGGAGAAAAAATAAAACTATATATTATAATGAATAGGTGTACGTTTATTATTATTATTATTATTTTTTTTTTTAATGCTTATATTAATGGTTCGTTTTTTTCCCCACAGGTACGCATATATATTTCCATTCAAACTACCGTAGTTTACAGCGTAAAACAAAAGGAGGGCGGACAAGTAATGTACACGTTCATATACACATGATAATAATAATAATAAAAAAAAAACAGACAAAACAACACACAATAGCAAATGCTCCGGTAGGTAAGAGTATATTATATAATACTATCACCATAGAGCTTTGTCTTTACGCGCTCGCATTGCCGCATACATTATTTGATAATATTACAATAATAATAATATGTTCGTCGTACCGAATTTCGAAGTCGCTCGGTTTCCGTCGTTGGCTAATTACCCGCGGTGTGGAAAAAGAAAACGGAAAACACATAGAGCATAATTTTGTTTTTTCGCTAGCACCGGTCGACGTAACTGCACAATATATGATAATAATTAATTCGAAGTGATGTGATTTTTATGCTCGTGTCGAGCGTAGGTAATAAGCGTCGTCGTAATTCATAGGTCACTATCGACGACGATGACATATTATATAGGTACCTGTTATTTTTACTTGTCATATCCTAAAAATAAAAATAATGTCTTGCAGAGTATGACTCACATAGTTGGTCGTCATTTTAGTGTGATTTGGAAATAATTCCCACAAAAATTCAATATCCTAATACTAACTATAATAGCTAGTGTCATTATATCATATTATCGTGAGATAGTTTAGGTAAACTCACTTTCATAGGTTTTATGCATTTTTTCAAACGATTAAATTTCGATGATTTCTTTTTTCTCTTGAATTTTTTAAAAATGTTAACATCTCCACGTATACTTGACGCTCTATCCGGCGTGTGCGTCGAGGGTGGTTTTTTTCGTTGTGTTGTTTTAATATCGAAACACATAATACGACGTCGAACGTTCGCCGCCACACCACTCCTACCACTCACCCCCGCCAGAGCATGTTACATGTGGTACGTATTATGATTCTCTTACCGCAGCTATTTCTACTCGGCGGCGGCTGCTGCTTATAGTTACAAAGTCCACTCGACTTTCGAGGCGGAGATCTATTATGATATATTGTTTACGTGTGTAGAAACACAAGTCGATTCCACAATGTTTTTTTCACGCATTTGTTTTTTTCGTTCTTCTCTTCCCGGATTTATCTCGGGAAACTGCAAACACCCGCGGGTGTAATACCATGCGGAACGTGATCCATATTGAGCCCGGGGTTGGGAGGCGGAGCGGCGGTGAAGGGTCGTGTCGACGGAGAGTCACATCGCATCAAACTCTATTGATGCGAAACGCTGCGGACACGTTGACGACTGTTCACCTTAGATACGAGTCCCTACCGGTCGCAAATATAGACGATAATAATATTATACGTATACTGTGTGCGGGTTATGGAAACAATGTTAGTGGGATTTCAATAAGTGAGTAGACGGGCGTTTTCGATATAAACGGTCAGACTGTGATCCCATATACCCGGAGTCCAATTAATTTTCCGGGACCCTAGCGAACGAACTAAATATCATTTTCTGATTTTGAATATCGAACGCTGTCCGATATATTCTCAGAAACGCACCATAGATAGGTAGTTATTATGCTATCCGCAGTCGCTAACTCGAGCCGATTTAGCAAAGTTTGTCTAACGCATTTATTTTTTTGATCTTCATTTCTCGGACTAATCTCGGGAAATAAACACCCCCGGGTCATTTCACGCAGGGGGTGATCCATAATATATAGAGCTGGGTCGGATAACGAGGTATGGCGCAGAGGGGAGAATAGTATCAAACCATATTGATGCGAAACGTTGTGGATACGGTGACGATTGATAACCGCAGATACAAGTCATAATCCAACTGGTATAGGTGGTTGGATAATATACTGAGTATGGATTATGGAAATAATAGTCGAGGGGTTAAATAAACGAATAGATACAGACGTGATTTAAACGGCCTGAACGAGACTACTG
Source organism: Myzus persicae (assembly GCF_001856785.1). Lineage (NCBI taxonomy): Eukaryota > Metazoa > Arthropoda > Insecta > Hemiptera > Aphididae > Myzus > Myzus persicae. Next base: position 109,132 of record NW_019103879.1, read on the forward strand.
TGATCCTATGCACGGGACCCTTTTCTCTCTGTGTTATCGCACCCAGAGCCCTGATTTTGAGTATTGGGTGGTGGTTGTAAAATGTCCAATATATTCTCGGAAACCTACAATAATAACTTACAGTACCTTTGCTATACAGTATACACGTTTACGTTTAAATATCATAATTGCCAGATATTATGTACCTATATCTACTGTTTACTTATAAGTCTATAACGCGAACCGGTCGACGAGGACAGGTCGTCGGTTGAATTCAACTGCAGTAATTTTCCGGGAGCAGGGCATACAGCAGAGGGTGCGGGTGACCCATTTTAACTGAATAATCAATGAAAGCCGAACCGGAAAAAATCCACACAAAATACGCTACCTAAAATTGAATAAGCTATCATAACTGAAAATGTTATTTCTGTTCAATTGTCTCTGTCTAACGGGTTAACATAGTAATATTGTCCACACTTCATAATGACATTATTACCTATTATAATTAAGAAGTTTGACCGACGCCGACGCAGAAGTGTCCCACTCAGGGAACGTACCGACTCAATTCTTCGCTTTTAGAGGAATACGCTCTTTGAGGGGGTTGTCCACATTCGTGCTTGACTTCTATAATAATTCCAACGCCACCTATATCACTTATATGTACAATAACACTCCCGAAGGGAAAATATTTTTATTACTCGACGTTAACCTCGATCGTGAACTATGCGTCAAGATTATAGGTTTTATCTACAGTTTTCTTGCTCTCTCTCTCTCTCTCTTTCTACCTCTCCCTCTCTTTGTGTATGCGTTTATATACAACATATAGATGTATAAATAAATGTGTATGAGCCCGCCACTGTTCCACTACTTTCCACCGGTAGTTTACGGGTAGATGCTACTGCCGTTTAAATTTTTAGAAGGGGTCGTTGATGAGCTATACGATAAGAAAATATACGTCTACTCCGTTGCGCCGCCCGCGCGTCTCTCACCCCGAAACTTTAAACGGTAATAGCTCGTGAACCACTCCTCCCAAATAGGATTGCAAACCATCAACGTTATGTTCGCATAAATATAAACATAAGCGTAACTATTAACCACAGTCTAAAACGAGGGTTTCGGTTTTTTCCTACTCTCTCTTTTTCTATTTTTTTCTTTTTTTTTTTTGCAAATTAAGTTAATGCACGCGTTAAACTCGAATTCTCTAAAACGACTATTAGCAATTCGTATCGATAATATTGCAATATATTATAATCTACCTTAGAATAGAGTCCTATAAAGCTTAACTATTTTATACCCATACGTATATTATGTTCTTACGTCTTAGCGACGCCATTACGAGATAAGTTTGTGTACGAGGATCAATGATTGGTTTAAACATGTATGTTTTACATTTTAATACGATTGTGATAAATTTAAAAAAAAACAATAAAATATACATAAATAAATTATACTTTTTAAACGTCTATAATATTGTTGAAAAGGATTATAATAATATAATATATTATTATACACTGTACATTTACGTGCATTATCCGTATGATATTATTATGCACTAAACCAGTATAGGTAGTAGGTACACATATTTAAGTTAAATTAATCCTTCGACTTATGAGAGATTTTCCGATTTTCCGATTTCCTAATTATTTTTATCTGACGCGTACGGGTTTAATAGCATAAGTACAGGATTATTTGTTGCGTATTATCGTTATTTTTTTCTGCAACTTATTTAACGTTATAAATTTAAGTAGGTTTTAATTGACTGTTTTATGCACCTGCGTTTTGATACAACACTATAAAAGCAGCAAAATATCATACTTGAGTTTTTTTTGTTTTGTTATTAAATTTTAGAAATTCTTCACCTCTAATTTTATAAAAATCGTGGATTTAAAATTATAAAATACTAGCTGATCTCGTGGACTTTATTGCCCGTTAAAAATGTCAACTTAATATGAGATTCGATGGTGATAATGCGAGCAGTATATTATTATGCCTATCCGCTGTGTATTATTGAAATAATATGTTTTATATTTATTTTGATTGCCAACACGCCGATGAGTGGCTATAAGTGCAACTCAGCCACCTTGGTAGGCAATGTGTGAAAATTCAATTGTATGCATGCTTTTATACCTGATCTGCCCGATGAACCACTTCAGGCAACCAATAAAAAAAAAAAAACCATTTCTACTAAATATATTTATATTTCTCCTATAACCAATAGCAACCGTATATAAACAAATATTTTCTTTGTAAATCTTAAAATCTCCGTTTGAGCAACTCTCCGGGTCGGACCTATCGGGTCCAATTGTGAATCTAAACCACCCAGGATTGTGTCTTGTTAGATTAGTAAAATAATATAAAATTGTACACGCTCAGTTTTTCTGGTAACGCCAATGACTGAAAGTGGAAAATAAAGTTGTAATAATCGAATAATCATATTTCACATAGATAAAACCTACATTTTATCTCTATTATCGACTATTGCGTTCTATGTAAAAAGAATAATATGACGGCTATAAATAAAATCGAACGGAGTATAAACGATACGAAAATTATCACCTTACAAAATTTAAACTTTACTTTACATATAGTGAAACATAATATTTACCTGATATTCAATACACGCCATATTTCTCCATGTTTATCCATATTTTTGGTGTTGGCCGGAGGCCCCATTTTAACGATTAATTATGTCATATGGACAATTTTATAAGCTAAAGCTTGCTGTAGCTTTTTCAATTCGAAAAAACATTCTGGAACTCAAGAAATAAATTATCAAAAAAATTTTTAAAAAAAATATATAAAAAAGGGCATTTTCCAAAAAATTTGAGCTAAATCGGCTTAACCGTTCTCAATTGATGAATTGTTATACATTTGTAGCTCCACTATATAGATATATTAAAACTGTTTCCATATACATTCTAAAATTTGATTATAAGATATTAATATGTGATAGATTTCAATTTTTGATTGTGCATAATTCTATTGTATGCTATTATGTAATACACAAGTGCATAGTTTTATATATTATATTTAAATGATTGTGTATAATATAATAATCGTTAGTTGTTTTTTTTTTACTTTGAGTTGTGTGCATTATATATAAAAAATGTGGTTCAAATGCGTCGAAAAAAATGTAATATCTGCAAACATGTACCTATATAATATTATATATATTATATATATTATATTTTTTGTTTTCAATAAACTGGCCTAGAGCTTATATTATTATCATAATTATACAATAAAAAATAATTATACCGATTACCTGAAACAAAAACTCTGGTCGCCTGCAAGTTTAGGCTTTTAACTTAGGCATATATAGGTACCTACTTATACTACAGAGCATTTTTCATGGCCATAGGTATTATATATTATACGTACATAAACGCGTAACACATAAATAATATCGCTGAACGGAAAACAAAAAATAAAAAAAGTAACAGAAACAAATGACAAAAAAAAAAAAAGAAAAAGGCTATAATCACGTATGTGCGCTGTCGTGTTTTATTAAGACGTCGTCGTTGTCGTCGTCTGAGCAACGGCCATTCTCTGCCTCAAGTAACTTAATTTTATATTCTTGTCCTCCGAGTCGTTTGTTTTTATTTTTAATAAAGGCCAGCACTGAAAATATATAATACACGTGACTCTCCGGGCTTAGGTTGGGTTCGCGCCACCGTGCACATTATGTAGCCCGGTCCCGAGTATAATAATATAATTCATAATTTCTCTCGGAAACGGTTGCGTTTAATAACGATGAAAAACGCCCGACGAAGTAAAAAAAAAAAAAAATAAATAAATACAGAATAGAAAAGAAAAAAAACTTTTCGGTATACATAATAATAATAATAATACAATATTACACGTACACATTCCCGTACCCCCACCCCACCCCTACCACAACACCGTTTTCTCTTCTGTACGTCTGCAGTGCGCGACCTCCTGCTAACATGATATTAATATTATTACCCAGGTACCTGGCGCGATGTCGGATCCACGAGTGATTAAAAATAAATCATCTCTCCAACGCGACCTAAACGCGATGATATGTACCTACAAAAATAACAACCGGGATGGTCGATGAGTTTCGGTATTCATAAAGCGAATGTGACAAAATTTTGATTAAAATACATTCCGTATTATTATAATATAATATATTGTGTCACTTTAAATAAAAAATTTTATTTTGCATATTATATAAGTTATAACGTCACGCGCGTACCAATATACGTAACTGTTTCGTATTCGCTGTTCTTATTACATTGCATATTTGGGAAAATTATTATGGACTCGGGACCGAGCTTGATTAATGTAACTATATTTAATATTATCTGAATATTATTGTTTTCAGTATAAATGTTATGTGTATTAAAACATAAAACGTGTGCATATTTTATTTCTCCTTTTTTTTTTTTTAGTTGAGTTTTTCGAGTGCAAAAGTACTGTTACAGTATGCGGTCTTTTAAAATCACGCTCGTCACAGCCCCGAAAATAATATAATATTGGCGTATGATAGATTCATATAAATCGCATTCTATATGTATAAGACGCTAGACAGGTATAGACGCGGGCCCTGAAAATTCTTTAAAACATTTCCAGGGCCCTATGCCGCCCGCCCGCCTGCGCCTGCGCCTGCGCCTGCGCCTGCGCCGTAAATTCAATTACGCTCCGGCTTAAGATATAATAATAGTTATAATTGAAACTAATGATCCAAAAATCGGCGGCCGTACAAGATAAATTGGCGTGGAAATATCGAGCAGTGCGCGTACCATTGGTAAATCTCACGTTTCCATTAAGTTTCCAGCAATTAGGCGACCGACTGGCGTAACATGTATATAAACTATTTCATAACGATAATGTTCGGTATAAAGTTTCATGAGGTCGTTATAACCCATACGGAATTTTTAATTACGTTATGGACACGTCTGAGGGATACATAAATTCTGTATAATAATAATATAATAATATTTACAGTAATTTATCGTTTGTATGATATTCGATAATGTGATATCATGAAACAATGTGTTATGTGAATGCAAAACTTTTCGACAAGTCTTATTATCTACATATTTGAACAGATACGAGTATTTACTTCTAATAATGGGTCAGGGATGCAGGGACAGGTTGATTACATCATCTACTAATGCAGCTTGAAATCGGTGCAAAGAGCTCATAATTCCCATGAATTTACCTTTCTAGCTAGACGGACTTTAAGCAGAAGAAAATAAAAATAACAAGAACGTTCTTCATTTCGTTTATAAAAGGAAAATTTAGATTCTCGGAAATTCACAGATTACATAATATTATGATGGGTCGCCAAAACAGTTATTTGATTTCTCAACTATGCGTACTGTTCGACTAGGATAAATTTTTTGTAACGATAATGTTTGGTATAAAATTACACGAGGAACATATTATACGGAATTTTTAATTACGATATGAACACGTCTGAGGGAAAAATAATAATATAAAAAATAAAAATAATATAATATATAGTAATTTATAGTATTGATGATATTCGTTATAATGCCACGAGTCGTATTTGGTACCTACTTACATCTATGAACAAGTACACGTAAGGTGAATGAAGCAGAGGTAAATTTACCAAATAAGCTGCTAATATACAAGTTTGCATCAGTTTGAAATCGGCAAATAAAGCTGATGATTACCATAAATTAACATTTCTGGAGAAACGGAATAAAGAAAAAAATATACATAAAGTTAAACAACTGCTTTGCCAATAAGTAGGAAATTTCAATTCTTGGAAATTCACGGGTTACGCTATAAAATGATTCGTCAGAACCAAATTTTGATTTCTCAACTGCGCTCATTGTTTCTGGCGGTTATCATTCTGCTTAGTTTAAAGAATAAATAAATAAATAAATAACTTTATTACTGCTAGTGATAAAATATAATACAAATTGACTTATAATAATATCATAATTGGTGAAAACGAAAAAGTGTTACGTCGGTCCATCGATGAATACCTCATGTCACTTTATATAATTAGGGTTCAACTTTTGATGGACTTTGGAATATTACTTTATTTTTTATTGGAATGCGATGATTGTTTTTATATTTTGCATCTTCCGTTTGTTTGAATTTTTTATCAATTTGATTTGTTTTAAAGTCATGTTTAATAGCCTTTTAGATGTTTTATTGCATGCTATAATCAGATTTTTTTTAAAGTTTATATCAATATTTATATGCAGTATATTATTCATATACCTAACAAATAATACAATATTTTTATTTATTAATCGGATCAAGTGGTAATTTTTCGAACTTCCTTCGACTTACAACTTCAAAAATGAAGTAGCTAGCAGCAGCGGCAACAACTGTTTAGAATCAATGTAATTTCGCGTTAAATTATCCGTCTAGAAATTATAAAATCAATATTGATGCGCTATGTGGTAATGAGGTCGCCATCACTAATTATTATAAATTTATAATTGCATGTTATTCTTTTATGGAAACTAATATCGAAATTAAAAACTTTAAATGCATTTTTTAAGTGCATTATTTTGAATTTTAGTTCGCATAAAAGCATTTTTTTTTTAGATCATTACACATCTCAACCCTTACTATTATGAAGTGAGGATAAATAATTATATTCAAAATAGTTTTTGACTAGAAACTAATTTCCGTCAGCTTATTCAAAAATTACAATATGCTCAAAACACATACTGTATAAAGTTATGGCAGCAAAAACTGTTTCATAGACTAGGGAAACAACATCAAAATAATTAAATGAATCGTCCGTCTTCTATGAATAAATAAACTACCAAATATCGTTTATTTTGGGTTTTTATTTAATTAAATTTGAGGTTTTCGCGCTTATCCTTTTAATTAAAGATATTGTATTAAAACGGTTTTTGCAAATCAGGTGTTTTATGTATTGAGCATAAATATTATAATGTTTAATCAAATAATTTGGGAGCGTTGAATTAAAATTATTACTATCATAGGTACTATTTTTTCCTGACAACACTTTATTATAATCACTAAGTAGGATTATCAGGGAATAAGCATAATATTTTATATTTTATATTTTATATTATACCTTAAAATGATCTGACAAAAATACTGAAATACGTAATAATATCATATTAACGACAGTTTGAAAATTGTGAACCAAAAGCCCGATCGGAGCACAATCAACCTTATACCATCACGTGATCTAAAAACTATAAAAAAAATCATTTAATTTAAAAACGCAATGGGTCGACATTAAAAATAAAGTTCAAAGTCAGTCCTAAGACCAGCGTCCCTTAAGGCCTCGTCCGTTACTCCCCGTTGTGTCTTGTCCTTATCATAAACCAATCGAATTACTTTTTGTTTGTATATTTTCTTCTTTACAACTTTTGTAGTCAACTTGCGTTGTGAGACCAGTAAGGAATGGTTTTTATAATTTTTTTTTTTTAATGACCGTTCATAAAAGGAAAATTAAACTAATTGTATCTATTACGATATTATGTATTTTATTTAACACTGCAGACTACAGGCGATCATAAAACAAATTTTATGGAAATAATTAATGTTTTTTTTTAATAAAAAAAATTTTTGGTTTCCCACCAACCATTTATTCTTACGGTTAGTCATTTTCTTTAATAGGATTTTAAAAGGATTTTGACTGTTAGAAGTTAAATTTAAAATGTTTTTTTGAACTCTCTTATCATTCATCTCTACGTGCAATGCTTCTTAACGAGATGACAATTTTTTTTATGAGAAAAACATTGTCACCAGTACAAAACAGTGTAGGTACTTTTATTTATTTTTTTTATTTTAAAATGGCATTGTTGTATATTTACGTCGTTTGCGTCCGCTGTCGTGCATTATCACGCCACCGGATTTCCGATTTTTCTTCGCTTCTTCTTACTTTTTATTTTTTTCTTGTACCCCAATTGTGTCTGGGGTTATTTTTTATTCATTTCGTTTTTTATCACCAAGAACCGGATTTTTGTTTAAACGATAATAATATGCGAGCGCACCTCAGACGTCACTAAAAACCAAAGTCTTGGATTTGTGAAAAATTTCAATTTGATTTCCATGACGTGTTTTATCACCTACCTCATAAAGTTTAGAATGTCTCGTCGACTTTTCCTTTCGTTTTTTAATTTTTATTTCGTTCAACTGTTTGTATTATTGTATTATATCATATCGCCTAAACAATGAAATGAATTTTTCAAACGGCACTAGTATCTTATAAAATGTCTGATGGAACTTGTGGTTGTGTATCTTCTTAATAAATTAATTTTACCACGAAGGTTCAATTACCCGAAATTTGTTGTTCGCTGTTTCTATGAGCAAATTATATATAACACTTTGTTTTCATACGGAATTACGGACAGCAATGGCTACTCCGTTTAGTTTTAACGAGGTCAGATACCACATGGTGAATGTAATATGGAGAAAAAATTAGAGTCATCGATCCCTGATAAAAGTCATTATAATTTTGGACTAAACATATTTTGTACGTACGACTCGCCTTACTCGAGATTTCATAATTATATTGACGTGTTCGTATTTTTTTTTGAATTAAGCATTACTTAAGATTACTGAAGCATAGTTTATTTTTTATTAGGATTTCAGTCGAGTTTTACATTGAAAATCTTCAATCCACTATGCAAGTACATTTAAACTAATCAAAATTATCGCAAACAAAGTCATAAAAAAATAAAAATTAAATTAAATTAAAGAAACTATTCACGGTGAGGAAAGAATGGGTAACTGCCCACACAGCCATTTGAAAATGTTAATATTTTCAAAATATTTATACACGGTTTTTCAGAATATATCAAATAAAAATATTGCTTAATTATTTTGAAAATATTTGGTCACCAAATATTTGAATTCAAATTGTATCAAAACGTGTCCATAACGTGATATATTATAATATAAATAACCATAGTTCCTTACTGATTAAAAATACAAATATGGTTTGATACAATTTTATATAATACATTAAAATTATTATTAGTGCTTTTCGTTTTAAATATTTAAAAGAGTCAAAATCATTCTTAAGGGCCATAAATATCATCATTCATCATTAAGAATAATTTTTTCCAAGTTACTTTTTATCAACAGATGTTTACGTTTTTGTTTTTTATATTTATATATTTAAAGAGATCCATTTAAGTGTCTTCACTCATTATTTTGAAAAGTTTGAACTTTTATGAGCATATTATTTTTACAAAACCAAATTTGGAAAAAATATATATTTTGTTTAATTTTTTACCACCATCATGTTTTTTATACAACAAAATAAATTTTTAATTTTATATTAGCAGAATATTTTTAAAAGCACTTAGAATATACATATATAAAAATCGAAATTCGAACAAAAAGTTAATTTATTAATCAGAGTATAGTACAATTGGTATATTATACAAATAATTTTTAACAGTTTTAAGAATAAATGTTTGTGAATTTCAAGCACTTTTTAAATTTTATTTATAGATACTGATTTTTATTTCACGTATCAAAAAAGAGCAGTTTTCTTTGAATTTTGAAATAAAAATACCGTTCCTTTAACAAATAGTTTATTATTTATAATCATTTAAAGTTTAGAAGAACAGAGAGCCTTTTGCAGTAAAAATTCGCGGACTCATCACTCAAATCAACTTTAAATGCTTATAAATATCTAATAAACAAATGGGTTCAATATTGAATATTTTCGAGGTATCAACGTTTTCAGGAAAAAATATTCTTGTTTAACTCTTTTGGTGAATAAAATGAAAAATAAAGGTGCGTACATATTTGAAAAAAAACTATAAAACCTAAAAGATCAACATGATAAAAACAGTAATAAATTAAATTTAATACTTTGAAACATGTAATGCGTTATAATTTCTTAAAAAAAAAAACACAAAATATTAAAAAGAAAATCGTCCATTGATGGTAAGAAGCGATTAAAATGTATTCACATACAAAATATTTAATATGAGTTTGTTAAAAAATTATTTTTAATTTATCATAATGAACATTTCATTCTCATAAGTCATAAGACACATAACCGTATGAGATAGGTAGTTATTTCTCATAATATTTTGTCTGGTTTCATCTTTAGTTTAACACACGCATTTATTACATCGATACAGTCTTGACTTGGAAATAGTTTTAAGCAAATTGTATGCTATTTTCCACGTTGTTAAACTTCATATAACAAGATTGACAATTTTTACCTTACGTCTTGACGTGATGAACAACTTTGAACAATAGGATCGACTGTGGGCCGTTAGGATATGCTTATACTGTAAAGTATTAGCTACTTCGTCTTGCATAATAATTTAATACGAGTTGCTTTATTTAAAGTTATGTTATATTTATCTCAAACTAGATAGCAGAGTTACATTTTACTAAACTAGAAAAGTTTGAGTATTCCAAGATGACTTCACTGCATAATATACGTTAAATTGTCACATGTATTAATTAATAAATTCGAGAATTCCATGACGAGTCTCTTATAACAATGATTTACAAAACAAACTTACAAACAAAATTTGAATTTTCATCTGAAGATTGTTATTCTTTGCGTTAGCGAATACTGCGATACTATAAGAAACTGTAGTACCTACCTATAGTTATAGTTTTTAAGGATGATAAACAAAGAAATGGAATCATAAGTCATATTGTTTGACAGTTAAATGTGAAATACTGTAAATTAAGAAGCCATTGGGATGGTTGACTTTAAATTTTACCCAATTAATGATAATGTATTGCATTCGAAAAACGATTGTGAGCTGATCACGATTCACCCTAAAACTATCAATATTCGCTCAGAACAAATTATTGCTATAAAATATTACGAACCATCCATCTTTAACAGATATACAATATTTTATTAGATTAAAACGTTCTACGTAGAAATCAAATGATAGTGTTAATTTTATTGTTATGATAAGTTTCTTTTTTCGTTTGGTTACGAACGATGGATTGACTGGACGGTACTAAAACTATTTTCATAATCGTTTTTAGTTGTCTACAGATACTTAAAATTTTAAATAAAATATATTTTTATGTTATTTTTACGGCACGTGTTTGACCTCAATACAAACATCGGTGATCGATTTTAAATTGTGAGATTACCAATAAATTACAATTATTAAGGACGGAAAATGTAGTTTTCTATATTATTTAATCTTTGAGCACTTAATGTCAGAATTTTCACATTTAATACCTCGTCAAATACTCGAGAAAAAAATGTTAAATGCTGAAATAATATCATATTAAATGGAGGCTTAATAGCCATGTATCACAACTTACAAGTTAACTACAATACGCATATCGCAGATGAGAGTCTTATTACAAGTAGGATGATAACTTCAGTATAAAAATGCAGCACTACAATAACCATAAATTAAATACGCGTAACAATATAAAAATAAGCTAAGCTCTTATACAAACATAATATCATGACAGTCAAATCTAGAAAAAATGAATATTTTGAGAGATCAAACGTAACAAACTTATCACCAGGGATCAAAAGTTCCAAAGTCACCAATAAAAATAAATTCTATTCTAAAAACAACATGGATCTCCGTAAAAGTTACGTTGTTTATACGAAAACAACGACATAGTTTGTCTGGAGGAGCTCTAGCCAGCAGCTCTAAATATTATGCTATATGTAGATATTAGCTTAAATTATAAAATCAAAAATCAAATAAAAATACTCTCAAATTTAATTCGCATCTACGCAACTATAATATTATACGATTAACGTTTAATCGGAACAGAGACAATCGGCGATTCATTTGTAACTCTCAGACCGACAGATTTTTGTAACACGCACGTGAACGTCATAATTATTATTAACATCTAAAAGTGTACAGACTATCATTTCCCGTTTACCAACAACTTTGCATTTTTGTTACGAGCGATTCAGACTACTGGGAAGTCTTTAGAAGCGAAAAGCACAGATGCAAATGCTGAAAAACTACAGCTGAACAATGGCAATACATTATATTGTATGATTTTCAATAACAGAGTGTGTAATTATAATATGTGCAGAATGTAAGTTTCTACAAATTTCTACTGTCTATTACTCGACAAAGGGTCCCGTTCGAAATGACGCTGCAGATGTGCGAATTCCAACAGGGAAATAAAATTGAGATGATAATATATGTAAGTTCCTATATATTACCAGAGTACAATTCGTAAACAGAGACCATTAAACACGCTCCAATTATCATCCGACTGTTTGGCATTGCTCGGCGTCGTCGCTTCGCCCTGCAGTGAGTTGAACAAATTCTTTTTACAATTTCGAGAATAAAAAAATCACGTCAGATAAATTTATTAACCGTGTTATATTATTATCTCGTATAAAAGTTCCACAACGGCAATAACGTACCATATTCACGATACTCGTCCAAGAATATTGGTAATTATACGTTTTCGGCTCTCTAGAGAGGTTAGGTTAGGTTAGTAGAGTGTCATGAATCATCGTTTGAGACGGAATAAAAAATAAATATGGCTTGATTATAAAATTCCAAAATCACCTCATCCAGTAAAACTCCCCTATACCGTCCCGAACAAACCAATCTTCTGAAAGTAACAAGTTTGGAAGTTACCATTACTACAAAACGCACTCTTCGACAATTACAAAAGTCTAGGGTCAGACAGTCTGCAGCCATGTTCTTCGATTCATAGTTTTGAAACAAAGACATGTAGACGGTATTATATAGCATATTATATTTTGTTGTTATACGCTCTGAGGGAGAAACACAAAACGATTATAGACAAACGGAAAAATTAGACCAAAGCATAATAATAGGTGGTTGGAAATCGAACCTCTTGGGCACGACGAACTGATCGTATTTTATAGTGACATGACCAAAATGTTTTAGAGAATTGTGAACTATGAGTACTCATCAGTCATCATGGTACATAATAATAATAATATGTGGATCTCGAAAAAAAAAGATATTGATTGTTCGTGAAACGATAAATATTCGTCCCAAACAATAACAAGGATCCAATATGTCATTCAGTTCGGATAACAATACGTCGTTAATAATACAATATATCAATAACAGAAGACGATATGATAATATATAAATATGTCAATATTGACTTTTTGATAAAAAAAAACCAATTCCCAGTAGGGGAATATAATTCGGTGAACAGAACGAACATAATATTCAACATGTTTAAAATATAAAACCCGTTAATAATATTTGAACGTAATATCCATTTGAATAAATCATAAATGGTACTTCTGGTTGTGTAAATTGTTTGAAGAGAAGCTGTGTTAAATCACACATTTTTTTCAATTAAAAAATATAAAATGGTTTAAAAAAATATACATTATAAGCATCGGTCGTAAATACGTACTAAAAGTTGCAACTCTTCGAGATGTACAATAACGTAATATCAGTATCAAGAAGAAATTCTTCTCCGTAATTCATGATCAATATAGTATAGGTAACGACATTTCTGTGTACACGGTTGTGACAGAACTATTACTATTTTTCCAATTTGGTTTTTAAATTAGAAGTCTATAAAATAATAATAATAATAAAAAAAAGAGTTTGGGTAGAGTATGTACATTAAAATCCGACTGGTGTTTTGGACATTGAATTTATCACTGAAAACGATGTGTCACTTGACCTTTGAAAGCACAATAATCGGAGTTACCAACTAGCGTTTAGTGTTTGGAATTGGTTTTTCCATTTCCATTTAAACGCGTATATAGATATTATTGTCGAGTTTTTCAATTTCAGCACTCGATCATTCTGTATATTTCGCGACTACGGTACATAGTATTTTTCGGATCATGTTATTGATTTGCGAAGACATTTTATGAAAAATAAAATATTTATAAATTTGCGCCAACGAATCAAAACAATGCGCGTACGAAATAATAACAGTAATATAGTTCATTATGTCGAGTAGAGGTACTCGATTCAGTCCGTAGTTATTTCCGCGCGCAGCAGACTCGATATTAGGCCCAGTGAAACGTATTTTACATTTTTTGATTTCACATGATGTTTGAAATGATTTCGCTTTGTGAAAATAGCAATGGCAATTCCCCCACACAGTAATACGACCAAAACAATAACTGGTGATTATCATCGGTATTAAAATACAATTTCAAACTTTGTAGCCTGCAGTATAGGTCTGCACCTGCATAGCTCTTTGTTAACTATATTATTACATTAGTATTATTACATCGAATTACGCCTATTGAATACGGACTTTTCCAAACGGTTTTTCGAATTCAATATCAAATACGTCCTGCCCACTATAATATATTGTATGCGTCCTCCGCCAGGACTCTGTGCGTGTGTGCAATGACGATGACGTACATGCTAATAATAATAACGCCAACATCATATTATTATTATTATTATTATAATACGCGTCGGATGATCCCTTTGCAATTATTTTAAACAGTCTACCGCCGCCGTGTCTATTGTTAGCACGTCGCTGCGTGGCCAACGACTTTTTTTTTTACTTTAATTATTGCTAGAGTGATTCGATTGTCCGATAAACCACTACTACGTCGGAACTCGATATATATATATATATATATATATTATATATATAGTACGGTGGGGGATTGTGGCACCGTGAAATATTACCCGTGATATTTCAACAAGTCCGGAATCTATTTCGACGAACCGTATATATATATATAGGAGTACAAAAGAGCTTTTCGTTTGATGATACGAATCGAACAGCCGCTGCAAAGGCGGAGGCAGGCGGCTTTTTTCTCCGTCGTTGTTGTCATCCCCGATATTCTACTGATAATCCACTAGCGCTGAGAGCCGCCCATATGGCATGACACCGTATAATAATAGTACCCACACACACACACACACACGCGCGCATATGAGGACGCGGTAGATTTCATATTAAAAATTGTATACGCCTCTCGCGCACCGAATTCTCCACCAGTAATCTCGTGTCCAGGAATTTTGAGGGACCTTCAGCGAGTGAAATCATTTGATAGGTGCATCCAATAATCGTTTCGCCTGCTACCTGGATGGGTCTCTTACCGTATTGCCCCCCGAGAGAGAGAGAGAGAGAGAGAGAGAGAGAGAGAGAGAGACAGAGACAGAGACAGAGACAGAGACAGAGAGACAGAGAGAGAGACAGAGAGAGAGAGACAGAGTGAGAGACATTAACGGCGGTGTTCGGGGGTCACGACCACGATAGCAGGTACATGGCGAACAATCCGATTATAATGGCCGTATTGTGCCGACAACAGTTTGAAAATAAAATTACTCTATAGTATCTATTATCACTGCCGAGTGCCTGTATGGTGAGATTAAGGGGGGGGGAGGAGATTTAGAGATTGAAAAAATTTTTTTCGGGGTACTATAGACAACTTAATAGTCGACAACGTGCTTATAGATGGTCGAAAACCAGATGTGACACTTATTATTGCATCATATCGATAATGATCTTATACATATTTTGAACGTTAGTCAGTATATTATTTAAATATAAGTTCCAGGGTAAGAAAAATAATAAAGCAAACATTTGACATTATTGTATTATAGTGATGCTAAACGTACCAATTATTTCTGTTTAAGAATTTTTTACGTTAATTAAATCTTTTTTAAAAACGTTTTCCATCTAGGTTTTCCGCATTGGAAACCACGTGCGCCCTTCTCTTCTAATCAACGTCTCGTCGGACGCGGCTTCGGATACGATTGAAACCGACACAAACCACATTAAAGGATGTTCAGCCGTAGTCTGCGGACGTTGAAGCGGCTGCCCGTTATTTGGTTTTGGCGTTTTTTTTTTAATACGACTCCACCTAAAAGGATAGCGGTCGACACGCGCGTCGCAAACACGTACAATACATCATGCCGTTTCGAAGCGATAAACCACGTCATTGTATATAATATAATATATTATATGAAATGATATATAACATATTAATCGCGGTCCTAAACTAATAGCTCCTCCCCCTACCCTCAAACTACCACTACCGCCCCGCAAGCCCCGGTCGGGCTCAAAATAATATAATACGCGATATCCAGTTAATAGCGACCGATGAACGTCGTCCGCGCACGCACATGTTGTATATGACGTACACACACCGCCGACACTTGTACGCGCGTCGGATTTATCATCGGGATTCCCTCCGGCGTCCGTAAATCTTGTCGGTTTCAGATTTCTAGTGGGTCGTTGCGATTTGTACGTGTCCGAGCAGCGGCGGCACCGTTCTACAGCCCCCTCGACGAGTCCCCAACGACCCTCGGGGGGGGGGGGGGGGGCGGAGTGCCCGCCGTCGTCGAAATCCTTTCGAGTGGCCGCGCGCACGCGCACTTCTGCCAGGCGCGGGCAAACGAGGTGCAATTTTTCTACTCACCCTGCAACGCAACCCCCGCGCACCAGTCACCTAATACGACGAAGACACGGCGGGCGGACTGGCGGGGGTGGGGACGAAGACAAGTCTCCCCCCCCGCACCCGCTTGTGCGGACGGGCTCGTCTCCTCCGCGGCGTCCGCCGCTCGCGTGTAATTGTCCATTAGCCGCCCCCCCTCCCCCCTTCCCCCCGTCGACTACGTCTCCTCCGCCGCTGGAGTAAACGGGTCATTAGTGTTTACGCGGCATATAAGACCTGCCGGGCCCGAGTCGTTTACACCGTTTTTGCGTGGTTGTACCTACTACAACACACACACGCACACCCACGCACGCATATATAGATACTATACTACATAGTAATCGCGCACACGCCGCCTTGAATACTGAAAGAACGGAAACGCGTCTAGCGCAAAACTCGTTACGGCACTTACGACGGGCGCCGCGCGCGTACGTATACGTAATGCGTAATATGTTATCCCTCCGCGTGTGGGTGTGCGTGGGTGGGCGGTTGGGTGCGCTCGCTAATTTTCCGTCGGGCAGACCTCTCCTCGGAGCGCGTGACGTACAACGCGATACGCGGGTACGACTGTGACTGGTGCGCACGCGTATTCGGGCACCGCCGCGTGCGTCTATATCGCCACAGAAATAGTTCTGGTTTTTCGTCTATCCGAACAGAATCGTCACCGTCCGTCCCGCCGCCCACGAATCTCGAGACGACTTTTTGACTGATTGTAATATGTACACACGAGATCCGATCGTACCCGTCACGAGACGACGAATTCCGAACCACCGACATTGATTTTGCGATCGTTACGGAAATGCGCGGTCGTCTTTTATTTGTACGCGTCGTCGGACCGACCGGATCGGTCGTACCCACGCTTGTCGTTTGATAACAATAAATTGTCGTGATTGTTATTATTGTCGGATTGTCATTATACCACGGCCGGCCGTCTTGCTGATAAACGATCTCGGGAGGGTGATTTTTTTTCTACCCTTCCCATTAACTCGAAACATCGTGTGTCGTACCATTACGAGTACTGCAGTAATTAAACTTGGATTTACGTTCATATTCATAAAAATATTTCGTGAAACGTGTCATGTCTTCGTAGTGTTCAGCTACCAAAATATATATACAATCTAATGGCCGTTTAATATATTTTGAAGTAATAAAATAACAAACGATTGTGGCTGTAACGATTGCGGTAGGATGATGACATAAAAACGTAATGACTCAAGTATTTTATAACCTGAAAATGAATTGATCTTGTGTTTATTTTTTAATTAGGATTTATCGAAGACGACTTTTCGTTTCACAAAATTCAATAGTTGTTATAAATTATAATAAATTGTAAGACTTGTAATTTTTTTTCGTCGCCCATATGTGTACTTACAAAATAACTGAAATATTTTCATAAACTTAATAAAGCCTCAACGAAATATTGTCGGATGAAACTTTAAAACAAACTCCTCTATAGCTTTGAGTAGATCTTATTTGTTTATTAAAATTTACTTTTTATGATAATTATTATCATTTTATTTCCATTAACGAAATTGGATTTATCATGAAATAAATTATTGTATTTTACATTTTATAAAAATTACTCTTTTAAAATTTAAAAATAGTACAAAGGTATTTGCAGTTTTGTGTAAATAAATATTAAATAACATATGTTATTTTGAGATGTGAATAAATGGTTTTTTTTATTTAAATTTGTACATTCAAAGGAAAGATTAGATACGATGCCAATTTTAAACTCGCCTGTGTAAAAAAATACCAAAAATATTTTTATTAATTATTATTTAATAATATTTGTTTTACATCCATGATACACGAATACTAGTTGAGTGATATTAGAATATTGCTGTATGCCTCTATGTTCCTATTAATTTTACACCAAAAGTGAATTAACTTTAATTTCCGCATTATTAGTATCCTGACTAAAGTACAATAAGTACATTAAATGTAGGTACACATAGTTTCTGTGTTATTAAATTTTGGAACTTTTTAATAGGGTTTTATTAATTTTTAGTTCACACGATATTTTGACGTTAAACTTAAAATTTTATTTTCTGTAATCATAGAAGTCGTACCATAAGAGTTTTATTCGATTTCACACGTTTATTGTTTTAAACAAACTTAAGCTGATCCGTATGGAGTTTATAAATGCTTTAAAATCTAAATTCGAATCATCGTATACACGCGTGGTAAATATCAGTTTACTGAAACGTATATGTTATTTGTTTCTCATTAATACAGTTCGAGAGAGTTTAAATTAGTACAAATAATTATATAAATGTATAACTATTTGTTTTACGAAAATCAACTATAGAACGTTGTTATAACAATTTAAATAGTTCGTTTTGTACTTACAACACCGTTACGTTAAATTATGAACAAATTGGCAAGTTAATTTAGAGATGATACAAAACCATTGCGCTGTGCAATGTTTTCTTCGTTTTGTTATTTTCGTCCGGTTATACCGTTTTACACAATTTGTTTGAGTAAGTAGCACTAGTAGTAACATTCTTTATGAGTAGGTACATAAACATTACAATTTAATATGATTTATTTTATTTTAAAATGCTGTAGGTATACTCAGGATTAATATTGAAAAAATCCCCGTTTTTATTATTATATGACCGTAACTGGATGTCATAAAGCAAGAATGCGTATGCACCTTTTTTTAGAATATATAATATTTGAGATGGTTATAATATTATCTTTTGATTTTCGGTAACATATTGTTATTATATTATTATTACAGTACTGAAGAAATTACCTTCGCCGTCAATAAAACTCTGATGTGCTTACTATACGTATTTTTTCTGACTTCGTTATTGTACAACAAACACTTTGACTTTTATTTGATTAATTTTACGATGTCATGTCAAATATAAAATATTTACCGATTTTATACACAATTCGTCTCTACTAGCTATGAAACTATTGTTTTTATGAACTTACAAAAATATAAAATGTATTAGCTCGATTGGGTTCAACTATTCCTTGCATTAATAATGTATATATTATAACAATATAATTATATTGTATGGTATTTTACTGGGTGATTCATAATACATGCTAACACTTATATTTCTCCCCAATAATAATGAATTTATTGAAAATATGATTTTTGGAATTATATACTCAAGAATCATATTTTCAAATCCTTTGATTTATATACCCCTTACGCGGGAGAAGTCTTGTAGCAATACTAACATTTTTTTCGAATGAGAATCGCCTTTCTGCAATAAGTTATTCATCTGATGACTTTTGAAGATTTCGATGAGGTATCTAAATAATTGCAAATTGAACGAGTTTCTTTTGAGTTATTTAACTTTGAGTAATAAAGGTAATAGGTCGTTTCTGTTAGTAAGTTTGGAAAATAAAACGCGAGTAAAGTAATTTGAACATTTTAGTAATTAATATTAATTAATCAACATCTTATAATTGATTATAAAAATTGTCAGAGTATAAAAAATAGAAAAAAGGTCAGTTTCGTTTAAAAAAAAATTATCGACTCTCCTTATTTAAAAATTTAAATAATTAAGTATAATTAAAAATTCGTTTGTTAAGGCTATAGAATGGACATGGGCACGCTTGGTGAATCATCCCGTTTATCAGTTTTAAATTCGTTATCAAAAAAAAAGGTTGTTCAAAACAATCCTGTTCATCATATTTTTCGTTTATTTTTTTTTTAATTTACAATATAATTTTAGTTATTGCTATATAGACGTCTGTGAATAATTGATATATTTATGAAAATCAGCTGTTTTAAATATTTTAATGATATAGATTTACAGCCAACTGAAATCAGTAGGTTCACGGAGCATGAATATTATTATGTTCTTTGTACAGCACAGTCACCCCTATAAGACTTGTGAAACGGAAATAAATACAAAATTTACTTGTATGTATAGATATAAATTTGTTTCGCTACATAAGTATAAGTTGGTGTTAAGGAAGCCGAGAGAGTTTACGGTTAAACCGTGCCAATTGTTCCGTGACCAGTTTTTATATTTTATATTTTCTATACGAAGAGAGATAATAATAAGTATATGGTGTTCGATAATAATCGACTATTTCCTCGAAATTTCCTTGCGTTTTATTTCCAAGTTTCTTCTACTCGTGGGCATTAAAGATTTTGAAAACATAAATTTTATTTATAATATTATGAGATAACATTTTATATATGAAAAAAAGTCTGTGCTTTTCTGCTAATATGTTAATTTCCTTTAATACCCGTACAGATTACCTATCGATTAAAAAAAATAATGCCAATAACCTTAATTGTTGCGGCTTAAATTAATAAAAAAAAAAAAAATAAAATTGTTTCTAAAATCATTTTGATATAACATTATTACGTTAACGTGTCGACGTTAATGCGGCTTTAGATCCGTGGATAATTTTAATTTTACTCTTAAATAATATAACTGAAACCATTGGTAGAAAACAAGTGACCGTGAATTTAAAATCATTTTCTCGAAACCACGTAGACGTAGTCAAACATGGTATGGTTTTGAAAATAATTGTATCATCGCTTGTCAAACATTTTCAATATAATTATAAGAAGTTTCCACCATCATCGGTGTTATCATAAAGAAACTGATATGTGTAATCTTATAATACGTGACGCAAAACCATGTCAAAAAAATCAACATGGATTTGTTAGAAGAAATAACGTTCAAACAATGCAAATTCTGTAGTCTTAATGTTGAATATATTTTTTGAGGATTCAATTCAACGTAGAATACAAATAAATAATACATTCATCATACATTACTGTAAATTTCATCCCCCCCCCCCAATGTTACATCGTCAATGGAAGCGTCATTGGGTTTTCTTTGCAGGCGTGTAGTAATATTGCATACACAGAGCGCCGTGCAACCATTCGATTTAAAATAATTGTGTCACTTAAGAGCTACGCGTTCTAAAAAATGAACATCTGTTAAATAATTTTATTTTATTATAATATCTAAGCATTAATGGCTAAAATATACAAGCTGCATAATATGGAATCATTTGAAAGCAGTTTTCACAAAAATGTTAAAATTAAATTAAACCATCGCAGAATAAATAAATAAAACATTCATCGCACACTATGCAGTTCACCTCCCCTCCCCACAAAAAAAAAATTACAATATCTTCAATATACGTCATTGGGTTTTCTATACCCGGATGTAGCAATATTACATATACGGAGGGCCATGCTAGGTTTATATTTCAATTGTGCCACCTACACGTTCTAGAAAAAATTAACAATAGTTACATCATTTTATTGTTTTATAATATCTAAGCATTTATGATTACAATACACAAGCCGTATGCTATGGAATCATTTGAAAGAAGTTTTCACAACAACTTTCAAATTGAATTAAACCAACATATTAGGTAGGTACCTCCTACGCCTTGTATTCTAACTGCATACCCAACGATTGTTCGGTGTTATTTATACGTTATAATATTATCAGACATTTGTACTGCTTTAAGCACAATATGGCGTTGGAATTTCCAACAATTAACGTAAGATTTAATTCGGGTAAACGTTTATAGTGACAATTTCAAAATAAGTTTCATAGTTGTTTATAAACAACAACTGTTTCTTTAAATTTAATTTTATACTGAAAACCATTATCTAATAAATTATGCGATATTTGTGGTAAAGTTACTTTTTGCATTATTTTATAATTTGCATATTATTATAATATATACATTGAAGTATGGCTAAGAACAAGTTTAATGATCATAAATTGTGGAGACGTTTTAGTTCCCTTACTTAGGAGAAAAAATACAACATTTGATACTAAAGGCCACAGTTTCCTTACGCCAAATTACTAAAACTTTTTTTTTCAATTTTTCACTTTAGGTAAATCGAGAAACTTTAACAATAAATGTTTATCATCTCTGCTGCTTATCAGATTATTAAAATGACAAACAACGCGACGGAGTCGGCTTGTGTAAGCCACTCGACCTATTTCAGATCGCTTCCTATCACGTTGAACTGTATGTCACTAATGTCGTCACAGCTGGGTTATGACGTGCCCATTATACGCGAGGAAATCGTACTCTCCACTTGTTGTTCAAATGTAGTTATTAATAATTTCTCTAGTATAGGTACTGTCTCGGCGGTGTAGTTGTTTCCAGAAAAAAAAAATTATGCAATCATTACCCAGAATGACGTATTTTTGAAACCGCGGAGACACAATATCAGGACAGTGCATCAAAGTTTATTTGCTATGGTATTGTTATTGTGTAATCTCTTAACGAAACGACGGTGGCCAAAAGTATTTCGTTGCAAATCAAACACAATAATGTCATAATATCGTACGACTCGTCGCTATCTGCGGTGTCCCGTGGGTCGAACATATTATTTTATCTCGGATATTATTTCGCAAATAGTTGCTGCATTCAACAGAGTACTGTTGACAATACTGCGATTCGTCGATAATAATTGGTCCAAGATAGTTATTAAATTCGTTTTGGTCACCGTCGAAAACACAAACTTGACGTGTTATATATAATCACCGTGCGGGAGACTCAGACCTGCGTATTTTTTTTATCTCGAGATCAGCCATTACGTCCGATGTTCATACCATCGGAAAATGTTTGTATGCTCCAGCAAGCTCCACTGTGAACTTTTCGCATTCCATTTGTGGTGTATTCTGAGCCCGATTTTGTCCCGTCAACGATGTGTGTGACGTCAACCAGGGTTTATTTTTTTTCTACGCAATAACTATAGTGTTATATTATGTTTTCTTACAACTCGTGACTTTATCCTCGAGGGCGTTTGTCACTAGGCCTTCAAATATCACGAATTTTTAAAAACGAACATGATAGGATTGTTAAGCTCTTGAAAATCATTTTATACCGCGTTTTTCGTACCGCGAGTACTACATTGGAATACGATTTTGTTCTCCATGACTCGTGAGCAGCCACGGTTGAGAGTCAGCCACAAGATATTTAAGCTCAAACCGATATAGCCTGAAAATCGATCGTCAAACTCGCTTCTGTCCATTCTTCTGTGTGCCTTCAGTGTCTCCTAAATATTATCGTCCTGGTGAATAAGATTTTAGAAAAAAAACGTTATTTTTACCATCTATTTTAGTTTTTTTTTGTTTATGTCAAATTTACAGAAAAGCTATTCACTAAATAACTACCGTTTAAATGATAACTACATATCGTTATTATCTGCTTCTGTATCACTTAATATGAATATTCGTAATGAACTTGGTGGATACGTCTAGCCGACGCAAATACTTATCTTTTTATAATTTAATCAATTATCAATTCAGTTAATTCAATTTCTTGAGTTACCTCTGAGTTATAAACATGAGCATATTACATTTGTATTATTTGTTGATTATACTTTTTAATATTTAAAATTGTATTATTTTAAGAGATTTTCAATATAATAATTATAAACAAACAATAAATCACCATTTATTATGACATACCAAATGAATAGCTGCTGTGTTGTATATATTAATAAATTAAAATACAAAATATCATTAATGTTAAATGTTGCTATTTTCATGAATGTTTTATAAACAGTCTTAGATTATTATGGTTTTTTTTTTTTTACTCACTTAGAACAAATTAAATTTTAATTTTTGTTTGTAAATGTAAAACAAAAAAATAGGGTCGTTGATGTATTTTCGGAGATTTAAAACCTTTAAGAATTTTACAAACATTGTGTTATAGTCAGTGTTTGTTTTGGCTGTAAGAATTCCTTGTAAGAATTAAATTCTCTGAAATATTACCATAGATTTAGATGAATTTAAAATGTTAACGAGTTGATTAAATAAGGTATTATTGTTGTATGTGCTGCCCAGTTTGGGGCACACAAATTTATATTAAACAAAAAATTAAAAACAGTATAATATTCATAATAATAGGCCAATGAAGCAAATAAGCTGAGGCAGCACATTTAATTATATTTAAACACTTAAGCACCGTGGTAGAAGGCCAGCGAGTCCCGTATGTTTGATTGTGTCTGATATTCTGATATGTTGTGTTTGTTTTTAATAATAAAAGGTTGAGATATGTATTTACTGTACATTAAACTATTTTTGAAATATTATATTATGATGCGTTTTTACATCAAACTGTTGACGCGTTATAAATTACTAAAATTCGAACGCGTCGGTTAGCACTTAGCACACGTATGTAATTTTGTAGCCTTAATATAAACCTTATTATGTAATATTATTAAACTTGAAAAAAAATAAATTTCTATTCTTATAGGAATATTAGAGCAGTAAAAAATTCTTATCGAGTTTATTGTACGCCGCCGAATGATTTGGCTACGATGCGATTCAATTGTGCAGTTGTACAGAAATCGGCGTTAAAGACGATTTATGTTTGAGCTGCAAATAGTAACAAAACGACAATAGATTTTCAGCCGATTCCTAGGTGTTTACGTATTATTCATTTGGGTAATAAAGTCGCGACGTGTCCCTGTCGATTAATTCTTTTCTTTATCAAACCAGCGGCAACACCATGGCCATCGGGTGATATTGATAGGTCTTAAGCCAATATGTCGGTATAGTTAGTCAGTAACAATACGCTATAGGGAGGAGTGGGTCATTTGGTTAATGGGTGTTATATGTACAACGAAAGATTATAATATCATTATTATCATTCAACGTGGTCGGGAGGGGAAAAAATGGTTATGAGACAATCAGCCACGTCTTCGTATACGTATCGTAATGGCGAGGAGCCGTTACTTTCAGACTGTTGAGTAACTATCGTATTTCTTACCACATCCGACACACGCACACCCAAAATACACATACATAATGTACCGGGTGATCCATTTAACGTAAGACACAATCGTTATTTTAAAAAAAAAATAACATAACATAAAAGTATTTGAAAATATATTTCTAACATCAAGTCACAAGATAACATTTTTTTATTACTTTCAATCATCATCATGTTTTAATATGATGTCACTCGGTTTTTTCTGGTCATCAGCCACAAACGTCATGCCTGAGTTCTAAAATCCTCATCCGAATTTTGATATATTTTTTTAATAATTAGCTTTTGAACAGTACGAATAAAAAGTGGGCGTTGTCAATAATTTTAATCGATATTTTTCGAAGGACGGCTATACTGCCAAGGTGTATATTATAAGAACTGTGATAAGTTTTGTTTGAAATCAAACAATGTACGTAATAGCTATACAGCGTAAGTGCCGTCTAAAATTCCGTATTCAAAAAACGCGAAAACCAACTTGGTTTTTACGACCGCTAGTAAAATATAGTTCGCTCAAAGTTTGTGTGAAAAACTCTGAAACACCCTGCACGATATTATGTCTGTGTAAGCATTTCTCTCTGCAGCCAACAAACAAAGTGCAGACGCGTACCGGGTGGGGCAAGATAACGGCGGGAAACGCGGGTGGGCTGAGTATGCGAGACAGTCTGAACATTTTACTATCGTCATGTCGGACGGTGTACGCATGCTGGTATACACACACGCCCAAGCGCGCGCACACACACACACTCATGTATATACCAAGGTAGAGGGAGTAAAGTATACATTTCGACGAAAATCGCGTGTCACGGAGCAATGTTTATAGGCGCATTCGCGTACAACACGACGACGAGGTCAGGTACGGTTTAGAAGAACGAGACCACGTGGTGCGAAGCAGACGGTCATTATATTAGTAGTGTATGTGAGTATGTGTGTGTGTGCGTGTGTGTATGGGCGAGTGAGAAAAAAGGTCTTCTTCGTCGTAGATAAGAGATTACGGGAATGGAAGATATGCGTCGTCTTGAGGTGGTTTCAAGGTGGCTTTATGTAGGTACTAAGCGATAACGAAAAAAAAAAAAAATCGGAAAGAAAAAAACCGGTGGTATAGTGAGAAAAGTTTCGGAGTACAGACGTCATTATATAATATATTATATATAGGTACGCTCTTGGATATAATACGCAGAGACGTGTCGAAGCGTGTGAGACGTGGAAAATGAGAAAACCGACCGAGATGAGCTAATGGCCGGAGTTGATTGAAAAGGATACGACCACATAGAGACCCGCGGAATATGTTCACCGTCCAGGTACCTACCAATTTGAAAGAAACTCGGTATATTGCCGCGGGGGCACGGACGAAAGGGTCCGTGGAAATAATTTAAAAGTTCTGAAAGGGCCGATTTGTTTTCCCTTTAGAGTTGAAAATTTTAAATTAACTCGAACCAATCTAAGTTTTTGGGACATATTGTATTCCGCAGTCGGTTTATTTCACGTAGAAAATAATACGACGTCTTGAGTAGCATTGATGAGTAGTAACTTATTGAATTAGCTGATTGGTACAATTTTATCGATAATTGTACATTTTTTGACGACAGAGTTCGATGATTAATTAATACTACTACTTATAAATTTGTATATTCAAAACACAATTTATTCCGATCGTTACATTCATTTTATTTTTGATCTATGCTGTAAAATTTTACAAATTTTAAAATAATAAAAATAATAATTATTTATTGTAATGTATTATAAGTAAAAAAAATAACAAGTCTGGGGAAAACACAACCGGGCTAAAAGACTAAAATTTACAACAACCAATTTCATTGTGATATAAAATATACTAGAGGTAAATTGAAATTAAATCAATATCAAGGAAATGACAAAAATGTGTTAAATGTTTTCAATGGGAATTTATAAAATAGTTTACATTTTTTTTTAAAATAATTTTTTTAATAATGTCGTTTAACCGTAAAATACCTATATACTTAGTAATGATGTTATTTTTACGCTTAGTTTTTATTTTTTTTTAGTTGACAAAAACACATTAAATATGGTAGTGATGTTTTAGAAAGTGCTCGACTTTTTTCGACTTTTTTAATTTGACAACGTTGAATCATATTTATTACGAAATTGCATAGTATTTATGGGATTACTTTGTTATTCGACAAATATACGCAACCATGTTCCCAAAAAAAGGTAAATCGTACGCAATCGGGTTCTACCCTTGTTTTTAATAACCATTATCGGCGAAATATCTTCTTTATTCATCGTTATTTATTTTTATCTGCTATCTATTTGAAGTCTTTACGTATACTATTATTTTCCTTCCTCAGTCATATGGCTTTTGTGTTATATTTATTTTTTTAAGAATTTCCGCTGACTGCGAAAATACTGAAGATGGCACTTTCGTTATCTGATATCTGGAGCTCATAAAAAATAGTTTTTTTTTAATGAGGTCCTTTGAAATAGATATTATTAATAAAAATGTTTTGATATTTCTTGACTGATCTACAAAAAAAGTTGTCTTAAACATTTCGATAAGTGAATTGTGGAATAAAAAAAAATACTGAAGACAACAAATACAAATACGTTTTTATTTCAAAACTCAATTAGCCGACATAAATGTTATACAAGCACAAGCATTTATATTATATTGTAATATAAAAGCAATTAATTCGGATACATGAATTCTGACATTTTTTTTTTTCGACATCGGATTAGACACTTCACAAAGAAATTTAAAAATCATTGGTCAAAATATACGTTTTTTCGAAGTTTCTCAAAAATACTAAAACCTTCGATACACGTGATATACGTCGACGTAGGAATGTGTTCATTTTTAAAATTGTTCTTTGACATTGTCATTATTTTTATTTATTATTAGAAAACTATAAATGGATATCAACCATTGAGTGAGCTGTCCAGTAGGGGGTTGGAAAGAAAATATATAATAGCGATTCCCATCGCTTCTATGTAATATCGAAACGATGTCACCCGATGACGACGACGACGACAACAACAACAACATCAAAAACGGCATTAGTAGACTGCTAACCTTCTCTCCTCCGCCGCACCTACGGATTGTAGCGTGTAAAAAAAATAATAATAATAAACGTCAACTCCGGTAACCGCGTATACGGTATAATATAAAACGCGTATAACATATTTTTAATATAATATATATGTGTGTGTGTGTGTGCGGTGTGTGTGTGGGCGTTCGCAGAACGCGGATGGCAGTCGATTTCCGCGCCGATTTCCGGTAGACGTTTGCACACGTATTTGTTGAAAGGGTGCACACACACCCGCACACCCACACCCGCACATATTATATATATACAATAATATCGTGTATAGCGTGTCGTCGTATTGTTAGGGGTATATTTTTTTGCCCTCCTCGCCGCGAAGTTATATTGTAGTTGACGACGGAGTGGACACAGCGGCGCTCGCATGGGTGGCGGAAAGGACGCCCGGCGCCGAGTTTTTACGACGTGAAATAAATAACTCTCTTCGGACGACCGGGACGAGAGATTTTATTTTTGTATTTTTTTTTTTATGCGCCCTCGATTCGGCCCGACCGCTGCCGAACGTCCACGACGGTTGTGCGGAGACGAATAGTATAATATATTATGAGCTCGCGACAAATAATGATTTTATTATAATATATATATTATCAATGACTCTGACCAATGCGATTCTACGATGGTTTTCCGAACGGCGATCCGATGGTTAAAACAGCTGTACCTACATATAGCTATACCATCGACTTTGAGGTTTGTTGTAACCATGGTCGATCGCCATGACATGTAATTAATTGAAAAGTAGGTAATCAAAATGTTGGCAAGAAATATACATATTAAAAGTGAATTAATGCATTATAAGCACATTTATTGTATTTTGTTTTTGAATAAAATCAACAGAAACAATTGTGTAAATCTTGATTACATTTTAAAGCGCATCATTATATATTATATTATAATATGAAGTGAATTAAATTACAATAACCTGAATGAAATATAAAAGTACCGAAAAGTACAATATAGTTACGACGAGGTGATACAATGCACATCTGCCGTTTAAGGTCTGTCAAGTACTCAAGTGTCATATATTTCTCAATTTCAAACTTTCGTTAGTAAGTATCGTTACGGAAATCAAATTCAGAGTCAACGAGTCTTGTCGAATTAGCATTATGGTGCAGGTTAGTCAAGAAATAAAAAATAAAGCTTCTTTCGAAGTTGAAGAGCTTTCCGCAGAAAATTGATATTCCAAAATATTTAAGACAGTTTAGGCGCCTGATTTAGTTATAGTGTCCATATAGTCATGTCGTAGCCACCAAAACTCGACATTGACCTCGTGAATAGAATATGACAGCAGCTGAGTGAAAATAATCTCCTGATTAGCGTGCCAACCTAACGGTGCAAGGTGAATCATACTGGACAGTGTCCTGCATAGTTTGCACGTTGATTCGACTTCTTGTTGGACTTGTAGACTGTATTATGACTTATGATATTACTATTGTCGAGTTGGCACATCTTCCGGGGTAGATAATATTTAAGCGAATACGGTTGAACGAATCTCCTGTACAGTGTTGAAAAATAATAATTATTTTTTTCCTCGCGCAGAGAAGGTCATTAATAACTGTTCAAAATTTAAACTCTGAAACGGGGTATTTTCACAAAATTACTTTTTAACGAATAAAAAAAAAAAATTGAATATTTTAAGAGTTCTAAAATTTGGCTCTATCAAAAAAAAAAAAACAATGACCATTAAGGTTATCAATTAAAATTAAATTAAATGCCGTCAGTCTATGTAAGAAAATAAAATAATACGCCTTCCTTTCAGGTACCTAAAAGAAATATGTCCATTAACAAATCACAAATGTTTATTTTACTCTTTCGGTTTGACTGATGAATAACTGTTGTACAACTACCTACGCGTTTTATCTAAAAACTCTTCACAACATTTAATCGTTAAAAACGGTTGTTAAGTATGCGACTCGCTGAGGGATATTAATGTTTCGGAAAATCGAAAACAACAAGCTCTGAAATTAAAAATCGGGTAAATGAAACGCCTTTTTTTCATTTCTTTTATAATATTTTGAATGTAACACTTTAATATTTCAATAATATTCTTATATTGTGACTGTTGAAAACAGGAAAAAAAAATGAGTTATAATATTATAATACACCACATTTGTAATAAATTTACATTAACAAAAAATATGATTTACCGCGTGTGAAGAAATTAGAATCGTGGAAACA
The DNA here is from genome assembly GCF_001856785.1 of Myzus persicae. Lineage (NCBI taxonomy): Eukaryota > Metazoa > Arthropoda > Insecta > Hemiptera > Aphididae > Myzus > Myzus persicae. Next base: position 139,438 of record NW_019103879.1, read on the forward strand.
AATGAGTTCTCATAATAGTGTTTAACAATAATTAATACGATGTTCTATAAACTATGGGATTGGTTCGCAAATATGGAATGCATAATCATAATTTCCCTTCCCCCCCTTCGTGTAGGGTCTTTTATCGGTGAAAAATCACAGTGAACTCAGAGTCTTACAAATTTAGTACAACTGCACAGTGGCGTGTACGAGGGGGGCAAAAGGTGTTCAACCCCTCTCCTCCCTTGGATTTTAGCAGTGGTGTTTTCTATACAGTTTCATGCATGAACTTATAACCATCAAATGCTAACCTGTTTATCGTGGTTTCATGGATAATGTATTATCTAAACATGTTGATAATTTGTTGTTTGGCGCATGAAGTATTCAATTCATTGAAGTGCATCATTAAACGTTTCAGTGTTGCTCTCTCCCTTCCTCGATTGAGCTCCAAATACGTCCCTGGGCACAACATTGTAAATAAAAACTTGACTATAAAATACATTATAATAAGTATTTCAGTACCCTGGAGTAAAAAATGCATTTTCCGGTGCGGCGGTGCATACACCCTCCTTGTGATTTGTAAGTTATTTTTCATGGGCGAATAGGTTACCATCGTTTATGTTTAGATGCTCTCACGATATGTAGACTATGATACACGTTTTGGTACAAAAGAAAACAATTGAAAAGCATTTTTTTTTCTTCCGACATCGATTCGAAACATATTGCCGATGAGTTATGAATAAAAAGTTGAAATAAATTACAATAGGAATGACAGTTAAAATGTGAGAAGGGTTTCAGCCAAAAAAAAAATATATAACAGCTGAAAGACTCAAACATATCACTGGTGTTTAGTAACAGTAAAAAAACCTAATAAACTCTTAGAATAAATTCATACGAAGGCAAAAACAATGTTCAAAATAATATGTAAATCCCTTAAACTACAATATGTTATAGATTATTAAACAAACGAAATATTAAACCCATGAATATTGCTATTTAATTAAAAATTCCAACAAACCGTTCTAGTTTAACTAATTGATTTTACCTTCACTCAGCTTTAATAGCAAATTATATTATTATGTAAGAACGAAGAGAGTAAAATATTTAAAATTTAGTATTTTCTTTACATATACATAGGAGCCTATATGAGTATATGACCCATAAAACCTATTGAGTAGGATATAGTTTATTGTTTACCTGCCATTTAAAAATACATTTTGTTCAACGTGCATAATTTTAATTTTTGTTAAATCTACACAGTTTCCAAAATATATTCACAATATGCGTTAATAGCATTTTTTTTTTTAACGCGAATGAATAAAATATTTAGAACATTCTGCTATGGTTTACAAGTTGCGGACAATTCCGTTTTATATTAGTTTTAGGTTTTATAATAATATTGGCTCGAAATCAGTTTTGTATTACTTAAACCAATTTATAATAATACTTATCAGTATTTCTTTGTTATACATTTGATTTTATTCCGTGAAGTATAAAGTCTCGTTCCAAAAACCTATTGAAATCCTTCACAAATAAACGTATGCAATAACCTAAGAAGTTCACCTAAAGTAAATGGAGTGGACGTCAATTAAGATTGTGTTATACAACCAAATCAAATTTTGTGCATTAAAAATATTTTCGTTTAACAATACAATTTAGTGATTATTAATTAAAATTAAAAACAACATTTCTGTGAATTTAATAATAAAATCAGACGTAATTAATATTCGTTTAAATTATGTAATATTCATATTATTAGATATGTATAATATATATTTGTAATGTGTAAACCGATTTACGTGACCTCAACGATGCTTTTTTGCGTTTTGGTTTTTAATCCACCGTTGAATTATACTATAACCGAAACGTGGACCCCCCCCCCCCCCCGAGGATTTCAATCAACCACGGTCATTACATAAATTATGTGAAAAACAAACCTTCCATTTCCTCTCGTTCGGAAAGTTCAATAATTAATTGTGCTCGAACTTTGCTTAGATAATTAGAACACCGAATTTAAAAGCCTCAGAGGCTCCGAAATAACGAGAGTTATTAATGATGGAATCATTACAAGCAAGTGTGCAAGTCACGGATTACATCTTAATATATACATTATATACATAGAATATAGATTTGTAGTGAATTCTCTACATCCCATCCATCGCCAAAAGTTTCTATCACCCGGAGCGGTTTGACTTAACGCATTTTCAATTTTCGCCGAATGATTTTTGACCTTAACGGATTACCAGTGCTGCACTGTAACGGCCTTACTCCCGCTCAGTGTGCACAGGACGTACCTACACCTATTTGATCCCATACACATTCGAGACATTAAATTAATTAAATAACATTACATGGGGTGTTTTTGTTTTCATCTTTGATTATTGTACCTTTACGGTTATAGATTACGAGTATTTTATTGAATTGGTACATTGTTAGGTGAACTGAGCAGATTGCTGAAAACGCTAAGAGCATTCGGTTTTTCACCGGTTTTTCTCACGTGTTGGGTTTTCCAGTCGGACATTTTTCATCGATTTTCTAATTCTAAAAACTGAAAATGGGATTTTATAAAATATTTTCCTCTTCTTTTCTTCTCCTTTCCGACGTGAACAATGTCAGAGATGTCTCTGTCCTCGGAGAAAGAGAAGGATAGTAAATGGCAGACTGTTAAGTATACATTGGAGATTTATGGGGAAATTATGCTTTTATGTCTTTTAGTACGTACATTTTTAATACTATATTGTGTTCTATAATACTAATGGTCAGTAGCATATTATATTCTTTCTTAAGATATGTCTGTTTATCCCATTTCTCCGACTAAGATCATTCATACTTTCAAATTACATTGATTATTTCCTATTTTAAGTGGCGTTACTATTCTGAAGAATTTTTGATTGCTCAAATTATCAAAATTTGATATTTGCAATAATTGGCTTCAATATAACGCACCACGTACCACTCACCGATATTAAGACGATGACAAACTAACAATAACAAAAATAATATTAAACTTGACCATCATCTCTGAGTTCAAGATCACAATAAATTAAAAAAAATAAAATCATACAATATACACTATCACAATTAATATTATTATACGACATATTTTAATTGTAACATACTCTCCTACCTATTGTAAACCACAATATTGCTTATGTGTGATAAATTAAATTAAATTCAACACTTTTGAGTTATTTCACTTATAATATGTATTTTATTTTTTAATTAATTTTTAGAAACATGTCAAGTGTCATTCGGAAAACAATCGGTATGATATTGTTTTATATTTTAAAGATTTCGTGTTTGAATAATCATATTTCACTAATATTTTAATCAAAGTAAAATACGTCTGCACGGAATCGTCAGCTCAAATAACGGCGGGGGTCCCTTGTCTTGGCATAATTATTGACAAAACACGAGAGATTATGATATTATGGTCTAGCAGCTGCTTATTCCAATCGACCCGAACACTTTTATATTAATATAAACGTTCCCTCGTCGCTGCGGTGGTATACTCGAACTATGGATGGGAATATTGTCACGGGTTCGCCACAATTCTAATATTACTGTCAACGCGTTAGCCACACGTTTGAGGGCTGATGGTGGCTGTACGTGGGGTGGTGTCATGTGTGGTTAAAATAATAATAATAATAATAATAATATAATGTTATGGCGGATCGACCTTAGGCGCGTTTGCCAGTACTATACCACTCGAACGCGTGTCACTCCGCCCAAAACCTGGTAACCATATACCATATAATAATAATAATACGAACGTAGTTAAACTGAAGTGGCCGTGTCTTCTGTATAATATTAAACACGTCGTGTATTCCATTCACCTTGTGACTACATCCATTAACTGGCGGCCAACTATTATTCTATTATCGCTCGCACACTCACACGATGTACACCCGACGGGAGTGAACATATTATAATAATGAGCCCTGTTCTACGTGGCTTGTCAAGTGAAAATTATAAATATTTCGGTGTAGGTGTTTCTAATAGTCCATGTTCAAACCCGATAAGTTAGTTCTTGAAACGTTTCGAATGCACTTAGCCCCGCAATATAAGACACCCACTCGTAATATGGCAATACACGGTTTCGTTGTCGATATCACCTATCGCGTCAATATCACATACAGAGATGTAAACTTCAACATTTTTTTTTCCATTGAAATTTTCTGAAAATATTCAATTTTCTTTGACAATTTTATGTATAGTGTGTTTTTCTTAACATAATTCATTCTTGAGACAGATATATATTCGTATTTTCATGAGTTTTCTTGTTATTTCTCATACACGTGTGTTACTTGTAAATACTAATATTTAGAAAATTGTTTGATGTAAGTACGGTAATTAAGTTTTTGATCACTGATTTTGAATACACTGAGTTCTCTGATTTGCTATATTCTACCTAAGTAGAATTCAACTCGAATATTTAGTTGTTATATTATTGTACAACTACGAATTAGGAACGTAAATTAATTTATAAAGCTAAGACACTAATATAATGTCTTAAGGTTTTAGTTATTATGCTGAAGTATAGATTATATGATACTGAAATAATAGCCTATTTTTAAGTACCCATATTACGTAATATATTTTTCAAATCAGCAAAACATTTATATTTGTTTATATAATGCGTAAGGAAATTGGTATCGAGTTTCTTCATTATTATTAAATTATTTAAATAATAGAAAGTTGGAAGTTTAGATATTGTTGATGTTTTGAATTTAATAGCCAGTCTCAAGAGATTGTTGAAAAAGTCTGATTTAAAATTATGAAAAAAATATTTACCGAAATTCAAGAAACATCTCCGAACTATAGAGGTAAAATATATAGTAGCAGGTATCATTTGCAACAAAAACATATTTTTTAGTTCGTCTGCCATAATACCTCTCGGGTGGTTTGTACTTACTCGCTTTTTTTTTTAATCGTTCGCGAAACTAAAAAAAAATTTGATTGTTTCTCGAAACGAATAATGCCCGTGGCTTTTAAACTTAGCGTTTTTTTGGCCGAGCCCCCGGTTCAACTTTTTCTCTTTATGTCCACCCAAAAACTTAATTAAAACGTACACATCCTTAGCCTCCGCCTCCGTCCTTGTCGTCGTCGTTCTCAAAGCTACATGGTTGTTTTTGTTCGCGTCAAACGCCGGTGCTGCGCGATGGGTGAAAAAAAAAAGAAATTATTATAAACATCTCGGGAGGCCGCAGGCAACGGTTTTAGAAACTTTGGGACCCGAGGCGGTTGACGGACGGGACGACGTCGTTGTTTGGCCGAAATAAAAGAAAAATACCGTCACGGTATTTGTGTTTAAACCGAAGAAAGGTGCAAGGAAACAAGTAAAAACCAAAATGAAAAGAACACAGCCCTCACAAAACTCGTAGATACTTGTATACACATTACACATAGATGCACACACGTGAACTGCACACTTTTTCGGCACTTGTATAATACTCACTTCTCGAGGGTCGCCGCCGCCGCCGCCGTTCATCGATATATATATATGTTTATGTATATAGTGACACACTGTGTTCTTTTCTTTTCCCCTCGCCATATTTATTATCGAACTCTATATTATATTATACGATATCGGTTACCGGGCGTCAGCGAAAGGAATTTGTCTTGTGGTGAGAGATTTTCCCAACGAGTCGTCTTCATCGTTTGGCCGCGTCAGACGCCCTTGTGGTGGGCGGGGAGGGGTTGTAAAAGAAATGTCCGTACAAATCTCTGTCGGAACGCGACCTCTATAATACATAGGTACAACACGCACTATGTCTATTTTTCTTCTTATTATTATTATTATTATTATTATTGATTCGTCGTATGCGACCACCGACGTCGTTTCGCGTGATATTATTATTATTTATTATGTGATACAAGCAAATAATATATAAATATACCGTCCGGCGATATAACGGCAATTAAATTAAGCTTCACCGACGCGCCATTAAGTCGTTGTCATTGTGACGAGGTACATCGCTTATATTATATTATAATAGTATATGGTATAGATGCGCTCGCTCCGATTGGTTGAAACAGTTGAAACGGTTTTCCTCTTTCATCCGGTGTTGCGCGACCACCCTACCCTACCGCGCAGACCTGTACCGCAAGCCGCTTGTTCGAGAGGTCTAAATTGTATACGACCCAGTCCGTCTGTCATTGAATGATATTTTATAATTTTATCCACCGTGCACTGCACACGTGTGTACTGCAATCAATACAATCATCACGGTATGATATAGCTCGGTTAGTACGGATGTGCATCAGCTACGTCATACAGGGTGGCACGCAAGGTGTGCTTTTCCGTTTTCGGCTGGTTTTGAAAACGGACACACTGGGCCATCCTTTATATGTATGATAATGTCTGCATTTTCCGTGAAACATTTTCCGACAAAACCGCTGGCCAATTCGAAAATCACATCGACGTGGCACTCAGGTATACCCATGTTCTCTGATAGTATTAAGACCGAGGTTCGATCAATATGTGGAACATTGTCGAATTTATATCAAGCTTGAAACGCTCAAAATATAATAATATAAGTACTGATAGTTGGGTTTTTCTACCGGAGTACTTCACTTTTTTTTTTTTTTAAATTTCGTGTCCAACTTGAATTTAATGCGACGATAGAGAAGGCTTGAATCGCCTTGACTCAATTTTATGGACACATCGTGTGACGGTAGTTAAATAATATTATGTTACATTATCGTATAATATAGTTTATACAGTTATTACTATACATTAAGGTTTTTAAGGGGTTTTATATGAGTGCAATAGGTATTGCACCTACGGAATGGAGTTTCCAAGAAAACATATTAATGAAAGTGAATTTAAATAAGAGTTCAAAGTATGACTTACAAGTGGTGAGTTATTATTACAGTTGTTAGTAGTTTTAGCGTATAATAAATACAAAATTATGTGGAAAAACAGTATCAAAAGGGAATGGACCGAAAATGATTTAGTTCGTACACAATAAAGTAGGTGAGAAATTACATTTTTGTCGTAAAATGAAGATAATATTGACTGTGACACTGTGGTACAATATCGCTTTTAGTTTGGTCCATAACACGGAGTTAACAAAACAATTATTTGAGTTAGAAAAAACACATACTATAACAGATTTAAAAACAATAATTAACTTTTTAGGTTCTGAGCGATGAGCATGTTGGTTTTACAATGATGTGTGTTTTTTTTTTTGTAATTTCATCACATTTTGTAGCAGGAAAAATGATTCAATCTAGAACTTTGAGGATGCATTCTGCTAGAAAATTGGATCTAGCTTGTACGTTCGAGGGGTCAAAAGTAAAAAAAAACTTATCCTACTTATCAGTACTTATCCTTAATCATCAGGAAAAACTAAAGATAAATTACGGAAAACGGAAATAATATTTACGCAACAAAAATTTTTGACTGAATTGATTTTTTTATTTCGCTGTGACTCAAAAACGCAACAAATGCAATTTCCATCAAATATTTATACTAGTATTTTCCAAACATGGTATGGGTTTTCAAAATATTTATGGACATTTAAAATTCAAATTATTTTTCCATAAATGTTGATAAAAAAAATCGACAAACCTTACTATATTCGTATCACTTTTTTCGATCTCGTAATTTGGCCCGTCACTATCGTTATCGGTCGACGATGACTGAATCGAAAAGTATAATACTCCTAGGTTCTATAAAATTGTATGGATGCGAATGAGTTCGGTTTGCAATTATTTAGTGAATTCATGTCGTCCTGTCCGACGAAAAGGGTTCGTAATCCAATTCAAATTATACGATAAGATATTCAGACATTCAGTCGGCACGAAATGTGGTTAAGTGATAAAACCGAAAAGAATAATTGTAATTTATATTACATTCTATTGTTCGGTCGTCACGTCCGGAGTTTGGAGGGAACAACGGAACACAACTTAAAGTTCATCAATGCAGATGGAAAGAGCGACAATCGTGGCACCGATGATGCGCACGACTTCCGATTAGTTTTGTTTTGCAAACAAAATTATTTCGTTTTGTCGATGATATAATAATATATTATATTATTGTCAGCTGCCACTCGCGTCTTAGTTTTACGGTGCACGGAAACAACAATATGCGCGTGTATGTGTGTGAAGAATTTATTCATTACATGATTTTATTACACCCTATGACACATACAACGAGATAATGCGTAATAAACTATTTCGTCCGAACGTTCTTTGATCTTTTCGATTCGGTGATTGGAATTTCGAGTTGAATATTTTGCATACTTATCGTAAAACAATATTATAAGCGCGTATCGAAGTCTGTCATAATCTTGTATGCCTTGTAGTTATTGTAACGCGTTATATTTACAGGATAACAATATGATTATTATATTAGTCTAGTTTTATACTTAATATCGATGCGGCGCCATAATAATTTTAACACAATCCGCTCATTTTTTATTTCACCGGATATAAAATAATATATTACCGTTTTATGTCATGTCCACGACCACTATCTTCTTCGTTTTTAATACCAAATAAAAACCATAAATACACGAATATTCCGGTGCACTGTGCACTGCGCAGGTACCAAAATTAAATATAATATCGAAATAGTATTATAAGCGTGTACCTATGTATAGATACGTCGTCGTATTAAATTAACTCGTAAATTATTATATGCCATAAACACATAAACTTTATACTATTAAACATTGTTTCTTGGGGGAGGGAGGGAGGGGAGGAACCATACATGTATATGCATATTTTTTGGTCGAATAAATATTTATAATTTAAATATGAATACATTTATACCTCAATTAATATCCCTATGTCAATCAAATATTATTTATAAAATCGTTTGCTATCAGATGTAAAAAAAAAGCTAAGGGTTTTTCCATCAAAACGCTCGTCACCGTCATCAAATAACGATTTTGAAATATTTTGTAGATTACGTCTGAGCTGTTTACGCCGATGCGACGTTGGCCGTTTATTAATATTGTTCAAATAAATGGAATAAACGAAACGAAATAAGTTCAAGTGAATTTGTTCTTTGCCGAATGTAGGGGTTCTTGACTTTGTGTCACTTTAATGTAAACCACTATCGTTTAATAAAAAGCAAATTCTACAAAGCCCATTGTTCAACACTCACAAATTACTTCATTTTAAATATGGACGACACTATCATCATTTACATTATTTTTTTATCTGCATTATACCGTCAAAAAAAAAAAAAATGATCGAAAAACTGTATTAAAAATTAAAAATTAAAATATAATATTTAAAATAACGATGTAGATACGGTTTGCTGATTGGTGAACATATTTTAGCTATTATTATATTATTCGATTTCTACCGAACAGATTAACATCATAAAGGAAAAAAAAAATTTGTCAAAGATAAAATATTTTTCTATTGGTTCTTTTTTTTTTATCGAAATTCAATATTTTTTTCGATATTACGATATTTTTAGAGAAATATAAAAGTTGTGGAGGTTGGTATATACTTTGACGTAGGTACAAAGTGAAATCCGGTTTTATTTTTTACATTTACAGTCAGCGTAGGTAATTGAAATGTCTTCAATTATTTTATATATTGCAGCACAAAATGGAATGAAAAAAATATATATATACTGACAACTGACAAGACAACTAAAAGGAATTGTTATAAATGTATAATCTATATTAATTTTGTTAGTTCTGAGATCCGTTCGAATAATTTAACACGATTTTTAAAGTGGAAATTGCAAGTACAAAGTATTGCAACGAAAAGATTGCTTGGATGTTATGTATTTTTATTCTTTACGGAGCCGGCAGAAGATAAGACTTGATAATGATATAATAAATGATATTGATACAATTGATTTTATATTAAATAATTGTTAAAATCTGCATTAGTATGCGATTTGAGTTACAGAGAATATTTAATTTATTATGGACAATTATGATTTATACGAGTGGAAATGTTATATCATAAAAGTTTAATCCGATATGAAATCATATGAAACAAATAAACGAAACTCCGGTGTATGGTATGTTTACTAAATGTTTCGAGATATATCTTACAATAATTAATGTCGCTGCACAACGAGCGAACAATTATTGTTTTACATAGTAAATTATTAGCCTAATATTATGCGAATTTATTACGTTACAGTCAGACGTGTTATGCTGTTCGTGACCTTTTTCGGCTATAAGTAGTATAGGTATCGATTTACGAGGACTAAATAATTATTATTCCCACCGATGTCTATTGCCTACTATATTAGGCCGTGTAAACGACCGTTTGCGTACGACAGGCGAACATGCAAATACATTTGTTGTACACCGTATAAAATGTAATTTTTTAATAATCTAGTTTGTTGTGTACGTGAGTTTGATGAATGCGTTTATGATTGACCAATTTTTCAGTCCACTGCGTTTGAAATGATCTTGCCAACTCAACCAAACCGTGTCTACGCAAAATAATTCGTCAGCTAAAAAGAGATTTCTTTACAAATGAACACCGCCGAGGTGAAAAAATACTTTGTGTGAAAATGTCGACCTTACGCTTTCTTTTCGCTACTTAAAAAAAGAAAAAAAAAACCCGCAACCGAATTCCGAATTCCAGTAATTTTATTCATTCGACGTCGTAATGTAGGCTTCGTGTTCGGGTGGATACTAAGAGGGGCTTGATTGACGCCTTCGGTATAGTATTTCATGGTTTGTTCACGACGAGCCATGAGTTGTAATTTGGCAGAAAAAGTTATGTTTTCTTAAAATGGGCAGAACTAAAATTGTTCCAACTTATAAATGTTGTCGCGTATTTAATTTTTATGTTATTCGAATGTATTATTTTTATTTGTTTTCTATGTCTGACTTGTAATATCTACTTTAATACACTTTTGAATTTCGTGTTATCTAATCATGTTACTTCGGGATTCGGGCAGTATTGAAGTATAATAAATCTTCTGGTATCGGACTTATGGATAGAGATTTCTTCGCGATTGAGTTGTCACCCCACTAAAGCACTAATACGAATCTATGATTATTGATTGATTTTATTTGTCGGTTAATAATTTACACTATATCTTATTATGGTCTTATTTTAAGAGTATTGGATGAGCACTGATTGAACCAAGTAAAATATCAAGGGTTTCTATATGCCCATACTCTCGTGCCTTATTGAGTTCCCCCCTCTGGTCGACAGTAATATTTTCAATAAATTGTTAAGGCGTGATTTTGGTTTTATTTTTCTAAATCGAGACATCTATGTGCTGCAGTTCGTCTTTTTCCCCTGTATAACACTGCCTGGTCTGTAAATTATTAGAATATGGAAAATTAGGAGCGGCAGACCTACACAACACCATCCATCGAACTAAAAATATTCATCTTGTCTAAGAAGGTTAAACTTTAGCAACCACTCTCCCCATCCATGATCACAGACTGGTTGTGCAGATGTTTCATCTAAACTCCTTAAAATAAATGCGTTATGGTTCTGGAACATTCATTATTTGGGGACTATTTGATGGCTGAATAGATATTCCAAGTATTTTAAAACGACCCAGACTTCGGGTACCTTATAACACCTCGCTTTTTAGGACACTTTTTATTTGACTTCAAAACAGACTGAGTCCGTGGAAAGCTCACTTTTTGAAATTATCATTAATAACACAAATTCAAAGCCACTCGGCGTATATTTATGTAAAATAAATAAACTGTTGATATTGATAGCACTTTAAAAAATCGTGCGGGTAGTGTTTAACTTCAAGATTTTGTTTTTTTCAACCGAGAGTAGGGATTTGGCTGAGAAGGAAAAAAATAAAAGTAATATATTATTATACTCCAAAAAATCTGTATAGATAACTCAAGTATAGTTTAGACTTACATTTCGACCGGTAAATTATGATTTTCTACGAAAAGTGTGCAATATTTTGGTTTCTTGCAACTGCAAATTTCAAATATATCACACGAAATTCTCAAGTGGCACGTCAACCAACTGCAGCGTTATCGCGACCATGCCTCACTACCGGCACACGCGAAGTGAATAATATTATAGCGCCGTAATTTCCGGTTTTACTCGGAAACAACGGTGTAACAGACTTAATGGTTTCCAATAAAAACTCATCGGAATTAATCTTAGAATATTTAAACGGGCCATAAGATTGTGCGTCGGCCGTTAATGTCGTACAACGCACAGCCGTCCTGTCAATAATAATAATAATAATAATAATAATAATAATACAAGATGCGACGTTGAATTACAATAGATTTTTAAAAAAAAAGTATATCATTTGACTGCGACTGAAATCGCTTCACAATACCTATTTATGGCCGAAACAATGGAAAATGTTTCTATTGAAAAAAGAAAACCTTAATAGAACGCAGCTTAAAGTATTACTATATAATGACATTGATACAATTATAAATATAGTTGCCTACTTTTTTTTAATGCACACGTCATTATATAGTTTTTATTCGTGTTATAGTGGTGGGTACCTACGCTAAAGTTAAAATATAGTTTAAAGTACACCACCGTGATCGAAGGTCAGAGAAAACGTTGTACGACAATAACATGCGATACAGAATTATTAATGTGGGCATCAGCGACGACGATGATAATAGTGATAATATGACATGATAATAATAACGCCTAATAAATCGGTCGCTTGTATAATAACTTATCTGCACGAGAGTGTATGCCAACACCATATATTATATATATTAAGCACAGGAACGATGTGGTATGGTTCATTACAGCGTTTTATAACGATGATGTCACTGGGCGAGATAGTAATATAGTACTATTATGCCCACACAATGTATCACATTGAGCTGTATCGGTTATCGGTCGGGTTAAAATATTACTTGCCGCATAGAAAACCCCGTCAAAACAATATTATATAACGTGGCAGCTGATTTCGAGATTGTTAATACCCGTGTGGCGGAGGTCGTTATGGTGGAGACAGACATTCGGTGCATGCGAATCGACAAGCGAAGGGTGGACACCTGTATACAACCGTCGCGTTCGATTTTCACATCGCGCTATTTGTAGTCGGCAGGTGCACGGGTGAAGGAGAAAAACTCGGAAAAAAAAGTGTATCAGTCATAATCATAATAATATGTATAGGTACCTAAACATTTGAGCCGGCATGTTGTAGTTGACGGCCGTCACAAACAATAACACACGAAAGCAAAAAAAAATCAAAATCAAAGGATTTGAATGTTTATGAAGCATACAAAATATATTTTTTAAAAAATTTTTTTTAAAAATACCCGAATATTCAATCAGATGACTAATGGATAAAAAAATATCGATTAATAAAAATATAATGTATTATACGCGGTGCGTTTACATTATTATCTTTTTTTCAAAACATTTATTTGACATTATTATACGATGAGTAAAACAACAGTTTATGATAAGCTTGAGCGTGGGTAATAATATTATTACGTATAATATAATGCAGTAACTCGAATGACCAACATAAGAAATCACGCAGCAGTAAAACTGTTCAATTGAATTTGCATTTTTCTTTCGACACAAAGTCTTCTTAACGAGTTTCTCTTGAGCCTCCTATCCGAGGTCTTCCCAGTAAAGTTCTAGTCTGAAGTCCGAGGATCAATAGATTTGGGCAGTTTCGAGACGAGGCCGAAATAGTTAATGTAGGTTGTTGGCTCTGCAGTTTCTGGGACGGTTTGAATTTTTAAGTCCAAGTGTGAAGCATGCTGTTCAATACCCACACAAAGCATATGCTATAATGCGTATCTAATGGAGTTGATTTAAAATCAATTTGTATTTTATAGATTTTAGATTTCCTGAAGTGACCCATAATTAGATACCAAATCCCCAATTGAATGTCGAAGTGAACTGTAAAGCGACTGATTATATTTGTTTACACTATATTTGTAGGTCCTTTCCTATATAGTGATGTTAAGAAAAAGCGAATTTAATTGGAGTCATTGTATGGGGAATGCCTAGGTTAGGTGAATTTTAGGAAATTTGAATATCATTGTACGTTGACTGTTTGCAGGTTAAGATTGTATTTTTGAATTGGTGCCGTTGGTGAGGTATGACAGCAGCGCTAGCTGATTCATATTTTTCATTCGAGTCACCGACGACAATCAAATAATGACCAATAGAGTAAAACAATAATATTTAAATAGTGTTTAAAGTGATTTTTATTGATTTATTTGTTGAAATGTGTAAGTTATGGTCAGATAATACGGTTTTAGCATAAGAATAATGGCTGCAAGGGTGTTGGATTTGTATCACGTGGTGATTATAACTGGGTGGTTTATTGCAAAATGTATACAGTTAACATATAGTGTACTCTTGTATGGTTTATAATATTAACTATGTTATTATTAACATTGGTACTGTGATAATTCGGAGCTGGGTTCTTAAATCGTCGAAGTAACTCGCAGTATGGAAACCCGTAAGTTCGCAGAATGGTCTCCGTTGCAGATAGCGCATTTAGAGGTTGAATCATTGGATTTGCTGCGTGGAGGGATGAGTGGATGGCTTTTACCACAGTGGGTTAATTTTGGAGAGTATAAACAATATTATTATCTATAGTGGCCGTAGGAGGTTGAAGTACTTTATTATATTATTTCTTATTGATGGGTCCCTCAAACTTATATTGTTGTGCGGAGTAAGGAATAATTACGTCTTTATTTATTCCACTGGTTAGAGATCAATAAACAACGATTGAATTTAGTTTTTCATATAGTTTTGGAGAACATTCGTAACTCGTAGTGGAACTTTCAATCCGCTTTCAAAATGTATTATAACTTAAAAATGTGATGGATACAGACTTCGGACGACTACGCAGAATAATATTTGTCCATGTGAATTGGACCTCTTTTCTTTTTAGAAATTCACGACTTGATCAAAGTCTGCTTTGCTGTTCAAATTTCAATTAGTCGGAGAATGATTCAAAAATAAAATTTCAGAACTGTTTAAATCAATGAGTCGATCACAAAAACCAATAAAGTCTAATGCTCCATGAACAAATATTGGTGGTGGTTGTTTGTTCTTATTTATTATTTTCTGAGTCGTTAGCTGGTGGCGATAGGATAGAAATGGTTTACTGTTGCAAACATATATACTTCTTTTTTCGAGTCTTGCGGATCAGAAGTTTTAGTGAACAGAGGTGAAGTTTTATTTTTTTGGGTTCAAAAATCAATTTTGTCAGTTTGTACTGATTAATCGAAAACATTACTTGACTCACCACGAACATGGCTGTTGTTTAATTGTATTGGTTATTTTGATCAAAAATAATTTGTGAATTTTTTTTTTATAGATTTATAAGACGAATAACCCATTTATCCCATGAATACAATTGAAAATATAATTATAATTATGATGAATTATCTGCATTGAACGATAGTTTTAGGTCTACCTTAAAAATGCGAAAACTAGATTTTTGCTCTTTTTCTTTTAGATTAAATTCGCTTATTTAAAAATGAACTATAAAATCGCAGAACTCGTGTTTAACATCTAAAATATACTGTTATTATAAGATAATTATCTTCATATTTTATACAAATGTTTAAAATGTCCTTTGAAATTTCGTGGTTTGAAAAGTCAAATATTAAATAATTAAACATCTGCATAATAATATTATACTGGATTCTGCGTCAGGTATTAACAATAACGATGATAATAAAATTAGTTACCACACATCAATTTCACAATAGTTTATATTTTCGCCATTGCATTATTGTTTATTCAAAGAACAATATTGTTTTAAATAAAGGTTGGGTTAATAATTATACAAACATTTTAATAAAAGGTTCATAGGTACCTGAACTATTGAATTATTGTGTCAGCTTGACCTATATTTGACAAGACGTGCAGAAGATTTTTTTGGTCCTCAAAACTTTTCAACTGATTATATAGTTGCGAGTGCGTACTGTTTTCAACTTTTGCTGTTATCTGCTGGAGCCGTTTCTTAATCAAAATTCAAATTTAATTATTTGTTATATTATTGCTTTCAAATTTATCACACCCGTAATCTGCACTTTAATATTTTGCATTGAATTAATAACAGTATTCCATCCTTGTTATATTATTATTATTTAATAATCAAAATGTCGTCAATTTAAATACATAATTACGTATAATTGAACATTTTTTTTAACAATAAATAGAATCATATAGATAGGCGTACAGTGTATATAATAATATCGTATCATATTAAAAATTATATAAAATATGAATATTAAAAAAATGATTTCATGATCAATATACATACGACGAACACGCTGCGTGTATATACAATTTATTGTAAGTTATGTGACTGATTTAAATAACGACATTCAAATGTGTTTGAATTGTTATTGAAATTACTTAAGGTCCAAGGATATCCGACGTTTTCTCGGGGGGCAAACATTGAGGACAACAGGATATAAAAATACGAATAAGTACCTCTACACGCTGTTACCACGATGCGCAATTTTGTCATATTTGTGCACTTACACCGTACTATACTCTTATATGCGCCGCCGTAATCTTTAGGATTATTTATAGTTTTCTTATTTTTTTTTCTATATATAAATAGAAGTAAAAGTTTCTGCTGTGCACATTTTTCTTCGTTTTTATCACTTGACCTTTCGTTTTCGATAGGGTGTTTTGTAAAATATTAGACGCTTCCAGAAAAAAAAAATGTAAATGTAGATGGGCGCGCGTATAATTTTATAAAATTAAAAACGATTTGTTTAAATAAAAAAAAAAAGAACTAAACTTAGTTGACGCTTAGAATGAGTTATAGTTATAAGAAAAATTATATTACATTTTGCAAACGATCCGCTCTGCGTACGACGCTATCACCTTCTAAGAGCCCAGCTACAGTGCACGCCACAAAACGGATTTTGGTATTTGCAATAATTTGTCTAATAGCATTATACTTTCCGGTGCAATTTAAATAATTAACGACCGGTTAGAAAATAACTCCCTAAATGCTCTAGTTTAACGCGGCGATGTGCACTTTGAACAAATGTTTTTTTTTCGATTATTTCAATACGTTTTATTTTAATGCTGAGAGTAAACGTCTTGTAGAATACAAACAAATAAATTAACCACGATCCTTATCCACTATGTTGTGCGAATTTCAATTATCCATTTCACATAAATACGTACACTCCACAATAGAGATTTGAATATTTGACTTTATTTTCACGTTATTAATTATGCAAGACGTACATTATATTTTATCCTGTGTATAATATCGAGTTTTCAACGTTATTGTGTGTAACGCGTTGTCTTAAAGCGAGCCAATTCACTAATTGCGATGGTCGTGAATAAATATTGACACATCGGTAAACGTTGTAATACTTTACACAATACCTACGAGTTAAAATATTGTTTTATTATTGTGTGTCACAAGTACTAATTATGTGTGTTCATTCATGCTTGTTTTGTCCAATAATTCGATATAAAATATTTACATTTTATTGATACGAATTACTCTATTCATAAGATATGCCGCTAAAATAATATCAAAATCCGCAAAAGAATGCAGACAAATATACGATTAAACTAATTTATTCGTAACACCATATAATATAGCCATTTGAGAAACATTTGAGCTCCCGAAATTTAGTTAGTGAATAATGAAGAAGATAATATAAAATCATAAGAAGCTGATGAATAGGTGCCAATAAAATATATGTATTCAGCAGCCTTCGATTGACACGGTTTTATTCAAAAGTAATCGAAAGCTGATAAACTTTTGCAGAGTAATAATTTATCATGTCAACGCCGAGATTTAATAGAATTGAGGTCGAGAACGTCCGGTGACGAATGACGACTACGGAGCGATGATAAAGAAATCGTTTGAATTAAAAAATATTTTTTTCCTCCAAAGACCCCGAGAGAAGTATATTATATTTTCGAAACTATCGTGTGATAAATGCCCATCGAGAAGAATATTGACATCGTAAACAATATCACGAGAATCACGCTAACCGGCCTGTACTGCAATTAATAGTCGCACATAATATTATTATTTGTTGTGATTTTAGCGAATTTCTGGTGCGATAATGTCGAATACATATGTTTTTTGCTGCTGTTGCCGTCGTGTTATAAATATTAAAATAATACATAATAATATGCCGTGAAATGTATAAAACACTGCTAAATATAGGTACTATCGAATGCGATGTTATTATTTTATATACTCGTGCCGGGTACAGTCATGATGCATAAATATGTACACAGAATATCAATGCGAATTAATTTCGAACGGAAAAAATGAATTCAAAATTTAAATATTTAAATGCACAAGCGGCCAGCAGATATATAATACGGCACGGGTTGGTGGATTTCGACCTTTCAAACGCAACAGTGATCAAACAAATTATGTGTTCGAAAACGCGAAAAGCTACGATTTTGCACTATTATTATAGTACACGCGGAGCTGCAGCAGCAGCGAGTGAGTCGATATTGGGAGTCGCGACCGCAACAATGTCGTGTTCGACCGAGAATGTACATGATATTTTTTATAATGTATACAATTTTTTCCCCTCCCCGTAGCTCGTAATATTTTACCGTATTATTATAATCACATACCAAGTACAGTGACTTAGGTATATACCTGCTATATAATTCTCGAACAACCACGCTGTATCCACGCGAACGAGCGCTGCAGGTCAACCGATAAATCGCGCGAATTCGTTCCGACGACTTCGACGGTGTATATTATTATTATTATTATTATATGATATAGAGCTGCAGTGTCGTTTGGTCTGTTGGGTGGTGGGTGGGCGACAGTAAACAAAAAATAATTCGTTTTGACGTTACGCCGCTTCGTCGACAATAAAAATATCTGGTCCGCTGGGGTGAACCGCCGTACACACCCTCACACACCCTCGCACCCACACATATAAATCTCTCGGAGACATTTTTTTTTTCTCACAGGTAAATATAACACTGTGCGAGTGTGGGTGTGAGTGTGTGCGTGTGGAGGGGTTGGGTGAGATGCTGCGTAAAGTAAACTTTGTGATTTATACGGTTCCCGCCCTCCGCTCTCGCGCGGGTCACCCATCGCCGCCGCCCGTTACAAAACACTATTATATTATACGCACGATCCTCGCCATTACTTTCACCGCCGTAAAGAACTGCGTACCCACACACCCACATGAGCTCGCGCGCGCACACACACACACACACACACACCCTCCAAGTGGCGCCACAATAAGCCTTTTGTTGTGAAAACATCGCTGTCGATATGCGCGTTATAATATAATAATATTTGTTTCCGGTCGGATGAGCGAGCCCGGCACTCGAGTGGCGACAATGTAATAATAGTATTTCCATTTAGATACAATCGTCGTTACAAGTGCGCGACATCGGATTGTGCGTGTGGGTGTGGGGAGGGTGAGTGTGGCCACCGGTTTTTACCGCCGCGTCGTCCGGATCGAGGTTCGGAGACATCAAAGTTCAGGAATGACATGTTTTAAACATTTTACTGCTATTCGTTTTGATGTGTACCAGTGCATACCTCATATAATGGACGCATTATACCGCACTTTTATTACTGTTTGTTTTATTATACCAATCTAACCATCATCTATGTTTTTTTTAAACCTTTAGGGTACCTTATGTCGAGGGCTCGTGAAAAGTGGCAAAAAACGTCGAAGAGTACCACCACTCTGAACTCGATGTTATACTATTTGTAGCGTTCAGTGCATAAGCTTGAGTAATATTCTTATCGCTTAACTTTTTTTTTTAAATTTGTCACATTGTTTTCCCAACCGATGTGCTAAAAGTAAGTCCTTATATTCATTAGTGTTTATAATTTGAAAATTGTCACTTAGTGTCAATTTAATAATTCGTATCTATTTTATGTTACTCATTTTTGCCAGGTACCGAACGTTTTAATCCAAACTCTAGCTTCCATTTCTCTTGCAGGATTTAAAGTGTTTAATATATATATATTGTAAACTACAATGTTTTTAATCCGAAGTAACGAAGTATGAGTTTATAATTAATCAATGTCAATATAATAAAAACATAAATTATATTTTTTGCAGGGCTTACAGTATTTACTTTAGATACACATATTAGTTCATCGTAATATCGGTGTTAAGCTTATATATTTATTCATAAATATATTCTAAAATGTCTATGATTTTATTGAAATATATAGATAATAATCATAATAATATGGAATAGAGAGACGGCAAAATAAACTGAGCCAAATAGTCTATAAAGTAATGTTTGTTTCAGACGAAAAGATATTCAATCGAATTAACTTCATACATTTTGTTATGAAACTAAAATTATAATAATTTTGGAAATAAATAATTATTTTAACGGAGGTAGGTAATTGTTTTGATTCAATTTTAAGATTTGAGCCCACCGGCGTATACCTTTTGAAGAAAATGTTAAAGATGACGGGTTTTAAGAGTGGTTAGAATTAGTGGGAGGCCTGAAATCCCTAGCCCTTCCACAAAACCCACTTTAAACCTGCCTAAAATCTTATTTTACTAGTACCCTTTGTCTCGCGTTCTTTATTAATATCTGTATTCTGTGCATGTTCTTCTTGATTAGTTTAGAAACATAAATGAACGCCAAAGGGACACTTGAAAATACAGGTTTAATAATATTAGAGGTGTAGTCTATTTCATCGATTCATCATTAATATAAAAATAAAATGTTTTATAATACTAAAAAAATTTACATTTATACACTGCGATTCACTAAGCATTAATAATTATATTATGGTAACTACAATTTTTTTCTTCCAAAAAATATTATAAGGGGGATCTTTGCGAAATACTATGAAAATATATATTTTTTTTTTTTGATCGTTACCTGTGCAATCGTCGTTAGAAATCATTTTGAAAACTACTTTATCTACCCTCTTACTTATACTTGGAAAACACGTCGTTTTGTTGTGCTTTATGACCATTTATTTTTTTTTTTTTTTACCTATAGTCACAGCGGCAGACAAAGTGCCCTACGTTTCGTGTAAACATATTTTTAATGCGGCAAATTACAAATTACATTTAATAATTTTTCGAGTTAAACGCAAAGGTGTTATGTAAATTTTATACTATTTTGCATGATTTTCCCCGTGCGTATAATTTTATTTACTGTTTTGCCTAATTAGATTTCACTCTTCGCGCAAAATTACGTTTCTATTGTATAACTACGTAGGCAACCTAAAACACCACGACCGTCCAGCTTTTATCATCAAATATACATTTTCTTTCAAAGTACCCAACTATTATGGTTACGTGACTGAACTCGTTTTTGTTGTTGTCGCAAATAATCATGCACTGGAGGTATATAGTGTATTATATATATTGTATATACCATTAAATTTTGTTTGCACAGCGTTAACATCGGAAGATACATGTTGCTCGTATTTTTGCGAGCACAAACAGTATAATATTCCAACGTCACATTATTATTATTTATATTATTAAAATAACAATATTTTTTTTCCCCCGTACACATAGATTTCACCGCGTTCGACGAATTCACACGATGACTCTTCAAAACTCACAATAATGGTTCTAATATTGTTATCTGTACCGCGGTATCCGGTAGCCCTTTTATTCATAACATATTTATATTTTATTTGTATAAATATTTTACAACGAATCAAACATTATTTGCGAGCTTTTCCTTCATTACCACTTCTGGTTTCGATAAAACAGTATACCGAAATAATGGTTGAAATATATTTTTTTTCAAATTTTACTACCCATGCATACCTAATCTATTTATTCACGAAACAAATTTTTAATGGAAAAACTCATAATTGTTCATTGCACAAACTCAAACTATGTACTTGCTTTATTCAAAACGGAAAATAATTCATCGAATAAACAATTTAACTCGTATATTACAATAAAATATCAATATTAGCATACTTTTTAAGTAAAACATTTATAAAAACAAAAAAATAATATGTTAAAAAAAGGAATGTATTAAATGAATATAATATTATTAATATACAAGTGGAGAAAAAAAAGTAATATTAATAATGATGATAATATTGATCGTGTGTGTTGAAAACAGTATTTACCTTTTCAAAATGTGTAAATAGACTAAAATAATAAATAAAGTATATTACATTAATATGTCTGCTGGCATGATAGTCGTAAAAACTACATAAAAAATACCTAACATCATATTTTCTACGGTTGTAAACACATTTAAAATGAGAGGTCACTCGATTGTAACAACAATACAAATAATACAATAGTGTAAAAAAATTACTTCAGTAAAATGTAGTTAAGCTTACTTTTTCCGAGAAAATTTACCGAGCTCACATTTTTATTAAATTATTTTAGCAAGTTCAATATCGTGTGCATTTGAATTTTTATTATTACCATTATAACTACCTAACTACTACTTAGTATTAATATAATAACCTCAAATAGTTATCTCAGTTATAATATACTACCTATGTCGCGTTATATTTGAATAAACGTTCCACCACACAAATTTACCATTTTTACAGCCGTTATAATACTCATTACGTTAATAACCATGAACGCACTTTAATCAAGACTTCTCTGACCCAACAATACCAAAATAATGTAATA
Source organism: Myzus persicae (assembly GCF_001856785.1). Taxonomy (NCBI): domain Eukaryota; kingdom Metazoa; phylum Arthropoda; class Insecta; order Hemiptera; family Aphididae; genus Myzus; species Myzus persicae. The sequence continues at coordinate 161,928 of NW_019103879.1, forward strand.
TTACTGTGCACCGAAGAATTTTTTTTTTCGTCCACGAAACTGAGCCTGAAATTAAAAAAATGTAATAATAACAATTGGAAACCTTAACTACTAATCCATAACTTCGACACTGAAAGCCGAAAAACTCTACAATACTCAATACTTAATACTTGTTATTGATACAGAACGTTATTGAAGTTTTATTTTATTACTCATGTCGTACTAAATAAACATTCCGCTACACAGATTTTACCATTTTTATGGCCGCGTTAAACTCATTACGGTAATAACCATCACGAACGCACTTCAATCAGGACCTCGTTGACCGATCAATACCAAAATATATTATCAGTGCATATTACTGTATACACTGTATTATTATGCGCTGTAAATCAATATTATTTTTTTTTTGGTTTCGATTCGCTCGAATTAGTCTAAGAATAAACCGAGTCTGAACAACGACACCTGAAAACCTTTCCGGCTAATATTCGTTATTATAACTACTTCGTGACTGCAGCAATTTTTCCGAAACCTAAAAACACTGTGTAATGCTCGCATCACCTATATAGTTTAGAATATTTTATTAATTCGTTTTATACCCGCACAATACACAACAAAGTACCTACCTACCATTATAAAAATATTATTATTTGTGCAGGTATTTTGTGGAGTTTTTTTCCACACACACACACACACACACACGCCCACACACACAAACCCACGCAAAACGGACGAAATAATATTATAAATATACGTTTTCATATTATTATTATTATCTTTTTTATGTGGCAATCCCAACGGTTTGGAATACCATTAAAATACGAGTGTTACGACCGTACGGCTTTTATCATTGCATTATTTTACTCTATGAATTTTTTTTTTTTTTTACTTTCCGTTCCATCGCCGCCACAATGCTCTCGCGAATTATGCGCATTTAAATTCTGTTAACTGCCGGGGCAGTAAATAACACTCCTCTGTTTTATTTTCAAACACCAAACGCGCATGCGCAAAAGTATTGCGATTACAGCTACAGTCGACCGTATACAAACCGTCCAGTGATTCGATCGTCGGAGAGATCGAAGTGTGTTGTGTTATAGGCAGCCCAGAGAAGGATGGAGAATACAAACTTTAAAATTAAATTATTTTATTTTTCATATATATATATATTTTTTTTGGTTTTTTCACTTGCAATATTATTACTGTCAATAATTAAAGTATAAATAATACTTGAAATGTGATGTATTGGTTAGGCGAAAGACAACATAAATAATTTCGAGGATATACTGTAATCCGGATTCCGTGAACCCAAGTCGTCGGCGCACAAAACTTTCGAATAGGAACAACTTTGAAATCATGTTAAATTTTCGGCACAGCAATAAAAATATGAGAAAAAAATATAAATATATACATCATCAGTATCTTTTCACATACTTTTCCTGGAACATTTCGACAATAATTTTCTAAACCATTTATCTGACTTATATTGTATAGCAAATATAAGTTTTTTTTAGAAAAAAAATAAATAAGAAATATATTTTCTATTTTTACTTTACCCCCACGTTATGATATTATAAACAGCGGTCGTCGTATCTAATACTCTATGAACCACGGTAAAAACGTGTAACCTGAGAGTGTGTTTTGGTTACGATGAACTTAAAAAATAATGACATGTAAATTTATGTACGAGTATACGTAAGTCTTATAATATAGTTTTAAATCTATGACTACATTTTTGACTTAAAATTATTGTCATGTGACACGAAGATAATATAATAATAACAACGGAATCGGATAATATTTTATAGGTAGTTATTTTCATCGTGCGTTTGGCGTAAAGTAATTATGAAACCTACACTACAGAAATTTAATCCGATTTTATTTTCTATTAGTTTTCGTCGCGATCATAGATAAAGTGATTGTTATTTAAAATTTAATCCACTTTAAACTTCTGAATTAAATTAAACATTTTAATATTTAAAATCATAATATTATTTAGAGTAACTTAAAAAAAAAAATAATAATAAATTCGCATAATTGTATAATGGTTGCTATTACTTACTTTTGTAATTTCATCAAATTGTACTACTGGGAAAATGAAATTTTGATTTTTACTCCATTCGTGCTTTTCGAATTTAATTATCTTAAAATACCGTTTGCGAACATTTTTTTTCCGTGTAAAAAGTTATTAAAATAATTCAACTGACGTCGATGCAATTTAATTTAAATGTAAATCGTTTTTTATTTCAAAACCCAATTGGTCATATTGCTGCTGTATACACGTTTTCATATTATTGTTGTTTGATACATTTTGTGACTGAAAATTTACATAATTTTGAATGCATTAATATACAAACAATCTCGTAGTATCCTTTGTGTAACCTAATAACTTCCCATACAATCGTATACCTAGGTAGTAATTGTGTTTTAAGACGTCTGAATAATGCGTTTCACATAATTAACTACAAACAAAGTAGCAAATGAATAATATAATATGTATATTATATTTACAACTGTAAAATAGTTCCACTTTACTGCGTTGTTTTAAAAATTATAAAAAAACAATAACAACCGCACACAATTTGTTCTCGTTTCCGGAAATATAAGTATGCAGTAAATGTAGTAATGTAATATTGTGATAGCGTTCGCAGTAAAAAAAAAAAAAAAAACAATCGTCAAAGTCGTGGGGAATAATAAAAATAACGCATTTTGCACGATGTCATTGCGAGGCTTGGATGGGAAGGATCTGATTCTCCTGTTCAGTTGGATTTCCGAAAAGCTCGAGAATAAAGTTTTCGTTATTAGAATGACGTGATTTAGTAGAATACAATAATAACGGTGTTTACATACTTCCGGGTATGGTATGCGGCTACCGCGGTATAAGAGTTAAGTTCCGATACGACCTTTATAAAATATTCTTTTCGCGTCACTTACATCAGCTCTGATTTATCGAGATTCGCAACTGGCACAGTGATGCAATATCGGAATCCGTTATTGTAATAGATTGTCGTGTTTCGTATTATTCCCGTAAATATGGAAAATAACGCATTTAAGGTGCATTTTGTAATTGATCATTCATTCATGGAACTTGGTGAATACTTAAGGTGAATACTCGGAGGAGTCTGTAGTATGTGACAAAATAACCTTAGTGAAGGTTCCAGATATTATGAAAACTGTTTTACTGCTATAGAAAATTATATTGGTTCTACGTTTTACTTAAAGATAATAGTATATACAAATATGCAATAAGGACAAATTGGGCACAGCTTTACAATTACAGTTAAAGTTAAGATGAAAAACCGGATATTTTTTAAACTTTTAAACTTAACTAAACCTAGTTCATTAATTTTCTAATTCACTAAATATATTAACTAGTGAAATAATCAATTGAAACAGAACATTGCTGTATCAAGTTAATTAGAAAAATATTATGTCAAGTTAAATTTGTGCCTTTTGTGCATGTGTATATACATTTTGGCCAAACGAATTTATTAATTATCATGTATTTATTTAATCACTCGGTATACAATGATTTAAAATACCTAGGTAAAAATCATAAAATAAATATTTCTGGATAGTAACGTGTAATTTTCTGAGCCACTTCAATTATCGTGCACTTAGGTTAAGAAGGAATGTATTTTTATACTATACTGTACGGATGCATTTTGAATAAAAAATTGATTGTTGTTCTACAACCACTGTAATGATATATATGTGTGCTCCATATTATAACTTTAAACATTTAGAGTTAAATAAATTGTTTGTTATCTATTAACTTACAGCCGCATTCTTAATGTTAATTGAACATAACCAACTTAAGATAAATGTTTTCATTAACGTGTCACTTTTGATCATAATTATTATTATGTATAATTTTGTAGATCTAAATACGGGAACTCGTCAAACTCAATCTATATTGCACACCTTAGAGGACCGACTTAATTACGAAATAAGAAACAGAAACTACCCCTTATTATGGTATTCTATCGTTTGGAATCTTCCTTAGCTGATTTTCCTCGGCATCCATTTTCAAAGATTATTACCGATTTACAATTTAATAAGACATCGCAGAAATACTATTGAACATCATACTCTGCAACTTCAAATCATTTTAGTAATTGTTTTTCTCTCTGGTTGCCCATTAATTTGTTAAAATTATTTTAAATTCTTTAAATATTTCACGGGTTTAAAATACTATGAATCATAATATTAATATAAATACGATAGAAATAAAAGTTCTCTGCTTGGAATCGCATTTCCGATATTATGTGGTATACGCAGGATGAGTATTGTATTGAAATCAACGTTGTCGCCAAAAACCGGAAGTACTTACCGGTTTTTATCGGACTTTTAAATGGCGAACGACAAACAAATAAATAATCTGTTCAGTTTTTCAAAGCAGTGCTATTGTAACTCTCGTGACGACGCAGAATGAATATGACGACTGCACGGAAAGCCGATATGCAAATATATTATTATAATTATTGTGCGAGAGACAAACGGAGCCACGGAGGTGACATATTATCCTCGAACTGATTGATGTAAGCACACAGACACAATCGTCGTGCTGCGTAAATCGATTTCAGATTGATAGCGGTGTTTAATTATTACCGCGGTTACCTGCACCCTACCTGAATGCTCACGCGACGTACGGTGCGTCAAACGACCATAATAATTATTATTAACCTCCGACCACGGGGATTTACCTTGATAATAATACACGTGTCGAGTGTTATCATCGGCACTGTCATTATTGCCATCGTTGACGGATGCGAATCGCAAAATAATCGTATCTCACTGCTCACATCGCCGTCCCATCGATTTTCCGACACGTTCGTCGTTAATTATTCTCGTACAGGTCTCGATCTCTGTCCGCCTCTCGAATGGTGGCCATATCGGCCGTAACGACTTCTATCGTACAATATTATATTAAAATACCGTCGTCTCTTCGTTTTCGCATTTACATATTCTTATATGCAGCGAAATCTTTAAAGACCACACACTCTCGGTCGCTGACGCTATTCGGAGGTGTCCGCCAATCATATAGGGTTCAGATCGCAGAAAGTTTGCTGTAGGTTTCCAAGAAAACGTTCACTATCAGGAGGTGCCTGTCGAGAGAGGTTTCAGTGTATAACGTTAGGTTAAGTCAGTAAATTACTTTATATTGGAGCGTGACGTTATTCGCCGTTAATTTGACGTTACTCATACAAATATGGGAATGATTCTAACATTTTAGTGAATCGCGTTAATGAAATGTGAAATTTTTAACAATAATCAGACGCAAGGTTTGTATCAATTGCGAGTACACTTCAGTTGTTTGTCTCCCACCAAACGAGTATGGTACAAAACATAATTTACAAAAAAACTGTGACTGTTACAGTCGGAGGCGCATTCAATTAAAATTGGTTATTGCTCCGATTTGTTATTATACCGCACTGTTTGATCATTTTTGTTGGACTTAATTTTTATTTGTGAAACTTTTTACTTCAGAAACTTTACTCCTTATTATTACAGCTCTCTGGCGGTAAATTTCTTCTACCGTACACATTTCGTTCTAGATTTATTGTACGGTATTGGAGCACTTCCAATTTTTTTGTAGTCAGTTTTCGTGAGCAGAACCATTTGAAAAAATATTGTGGTTCACCGGGGATAGGGGTGGACTGCGCGCACGGCACGAGTGCCTAGTTCACATAAATGATTATAAATATACGTATTCGGTCAATAACGTGTTAATGAACACGGCCGAAGGACGTTATTTTCCGTTTAACGCCGTTTACCGTATAGATAACATATTATATTCACACGAATAAATGCGCACACGACATGTCAGGGCGTATTATAATATTATATTTTCCTATGATGACGTCTACTTATTATGCATACCGTCTACATAATATATTATGTTTATTTAGGCACGCGTAGGTGGTATATATTATTATCCCACTCGTGATGTGTACATACGCACTGTAAGACTGCGACGACGATCGCCGGGGAGTGCGTTCTTTAATCATCGCCGAAGACGTCTATCCACACGGGGCAGGTTCCGGTCGGAGGGTGTAAGGGGGGTGTGATGCCGGTCAGTGGGGTTCAACTACAGTATTAAATCAATGGCGCCTATCCCGCGGAGAGGTGCCGACGTCCCATGAATAATGCATAAACGGACTTACGGACACCGATCCGGATGTGTCCGATCTCCGTCGGCCCGTGACCAGCGATCCAAAAATAATCGGACGGCATTATGTAATTGATATGAGGACGAGACGATCGGAGAATATTGCAAAAACCCACGAGTGTCTAGCTGGCGAAACCGTCGTTGTAGTATATTATAGACGTCATGTGCGTTCTCGGACGATCGGTCGTTCTTAATATTTACAACTCCTGCACTTGCGGTATCGTATGCGCCAAGGGAAAGTAATTTTCTTCTCGTCCGTTATCCGACTAACTCGCACGTAGCTCTCGTTGAACTAAAACTACTACTCGTTTGGCATCCCGAACCGTGTCTCGATAGCTGGTGTTACTCCGCTGTGTCCAACGTGACGTTGTCATTATTGTATTTATTACAACTATATACAGATGCTGCTATACTACCGAACACAGTGGTTTTTCGTATCGACTTCGATTAGGTCAAAATAAATCCATCTCTCAATCGTTTTTCGTTTTGCTTCAGATTAAATATGGGTTGGTACAACACAAACACGATTATAAAAATTATCAGTTTTATGATTTTCCACTTTATGATAATTTTGCATATGACATATTTTTTAATGTAAACGCGAACGACTTGAAGTGATTTCAACGAATGCTTAAATTTGAGACGTAAACTAAATATTGTTCATATTAGTATTTATGAGTTTACATCAAAAGTACGTTTTTTAAAATGGTGAATTAAAAATGCAAATCATAAAAGCGACCCTTGTAATTATTGTGTACATAATATAAACATTGGATTTTAAGATTATTTTATTTAAAAAATATATTTGTAAACCTTTTTTCGCCACGTATTTCTGCTAATGGTAATTATAATTTAATCTGTAACTATTGGCAACCAGAAAACAAATACTAGATTTTTAAAATCCAAAACTATAAGTGTATGCGGGAGCTACCCTAATTGTTGGAAAAACAAATTATATACACCCTCCAAGTCTCATGGAATCTATTGGTATAAATGACATTTATTGAAAGTTTTCTGGAGTTGTAGGAATAATGTAGTTGAGGAAGATCTAAGGAGGACACAGGAGTAGATAAGTGGGAAGAAATGGAGCACGGCAGGAATAGATGGAGTAATGTATTGGCGGCAAAAACTCTTGGAGAGTTGTAGATACTAGGAAAAGAAGATGAAAAAAGTTTTCGAATCAATGGAGGACAAAGAAAAATTAGAATGCAGTTGTATGAATATGTATATAGATATTGGTTTAAATATATTATGGGTTTAAATTGGACGGTGTAATATACGGTACTATTTCGAAGTTATAATATTCTAATACTCATCATTATATGAATATCGTTTTTATTTCTAGGAAATCTCAGAATAATTAAATTACAAATAAAATGTATGATAAAGTCTTGAATGGGTAATTTTTGATGACTGTTGAGAAATGAATTCATAGAAATAGTTGAAAATGTTTTGAAACGGATCTCTTCCGCATGCTTGAAAAATATAATACATTACAATGATAATAGTATTAATAATAACAAATAGAACTAATGATTATAAGAAGAACGTAATGGTTGTGTTTAAGACATTTTGAATACTGAGAAAACGGGAATAGAAATGTATTTTTTATTCTTAAAATTTAAATATTTGATTTTGTGGCTGAAATTGAAAAGTATACAAAAGACATCATCACTTATTTATTAATGACTTTGTTAAATGTCCCGTGTCTGTGATAAGTATTTGTTTATGTGTGTAAAAACCTAACCTTACCTCGACTGACGGGTAATGTGTCGGTAAGGAGAAGATTAAAAATACTCTAGTTTTTACTGTCTTTCTTTCCAGGAAATCAGGATAACCTTTACATTCAGTTTAGCCAGTTTCGTTCAAAACATCCATACATAATAATAATATAAATAGATGATTTGCAAAACACCTCTCCCTTTTCTTTGTTAACAATGCAGTTATTCAAAATCTGATTTTTTGAATTTTTAAATATATTAAAATCATATTTTAATAATTCTTGAGATTTTCGGTATACTTCTTAAGGAGTGTCCTGTGGACATTAAAACTTCTGTTTTAAATTTACAACACCCTCTCTTTTACTGTGTAAATGAGGGAATGATTTTTCTGATAATTTTGACTATTAAAACCCAAACTTGAGGGAGTGGTTTCTAGAGTTATTCAACTATATGTATTCTGCAGAGGATGATAGATATTTGAGAAAAACTCCTTAAGTAATACAAAAAATCTCAAGCATTTGAAAAAAAGTGTATTATATTTCAAAATTTACAAAAATCAGAGTTTCAATAAAATCATTTTTCAATTAAATAGCGGGAGCATGCTTGGTGAATTACTTTGTACACACAAAAGATGCCTTAAAAAACAATAATAATACTATGTTATTAATACGAGTGTAATAAAATATGACATGCGGAATAATATCGTTGTATGGATTAAGTCACACGAAATACGTTTTCGTCGTGTACAAATGCTCATATTTCATGTTATCTGTATAATATATTATGTAAAACATGATTATTTGGATATTTCGAAAAGTAAATTCTTGAAACAAAAACGTTCGTTCGCCGTGACGTTATGGTAATATTTTTCTCGTCAAATGACCGAATATACTTATCTATGGAGCGAACTGCTGATTTCCGGATCGCGTTTTACGATTGTATTTGCGTACGTCTCAAACAAAGTACCTACAGTCGGACGTAAAATATACATGTCAGGGACTCGGTGCGGTACCGCGGTAATGTGCATAGTGTTAAACAATGTTTTCGTCAGCGTTTCGTATTCATAAACCAATTTGGACTGACGGGAAGAACAGAAACGAACGGAGAAAAACTAACCGAAAAAAAAGTGCAACGTGCAATCGATCTTCTTTGCGCGCCTGTACCGTCAGACGCGATGTCACAAAGCCGTTAGAAAATGCCAAGGGAAATGGCGCGACGAATTTTTTGGCCGATACGTGTGCCGGTACACCCTCCCCCCCACCAACCACAGTGTTCGTTTCGGCGCAAACCGACAAGGTCGGACGTCGTCTACGAATTATAGTGACGTACTCAAATAATATAATAGTGCCCCCCCCCCAAACCGTCGTCTTTTGGATAGGAAAACAAAAAAAAAAATTTACCAACGAGTCGTGGCAGTGTGTGCGCGAGATGACTATGTGTGGGGTAAATGGGTTAGGATAGGAACCTAACACTACAGGTAATACACCTGGACCGGTGTCGAACTTATCGGGGGTGCAAGGGTGCGATTCGCAGCGGTCTCGGGAGGTTGTTGTAAAGCACTTTGCAATTGCTGTCGTCCTAGATTATCCAACTTTGTGCAGAAGAGAATTTTTACCAAACAGAGTTGAATAATGGTCGGGGGAAAAAAAAACAAATACATTTAATTTCGTTTAACCGACAAATAATTCGAAATAAACAATATGATTAAAACCACGTGTTTGTGTTATAAAAATATTGTATTTTATATTTCAGTCTGTCTGCAACCTAATTATTTATAATGTATTTCACATAGAATATAGATATTATTGTTAATTGCGCAACGGGTGACATCTAACAATATGTATGATGATATATATATATATAAGCACTTATTGATGTAAAAAAAATGTAAGCCTCCCCCTTTGTCCTTAAAATTGGACTAGAGTACTAGACTTTCATCTATGCGATCTCATTGAATAGTGAATACCTTTCATGTAACTCGCTTTATGTATATATAAAAATGTGAGCCTCCCCTCTCTGGGCCTTAAAATTGGACTAGACTTTCACTTATGAAGTCTCATTGAATACTTTTTATATGACCTGCTCTGAGCGTTAACGTCTACATTTTCAATGTAAGTTTTATGATACGTCATCATTTTTTTCGGGTTCACGGCAATCGTGTTAAAATTATCTTTCAATATATATTTTTCATGGGATTTCAGTTTTCAAGTCACGTTTACTAAATTTTTGTCCCTTACATACATATTTTTTTTTCATTTTCAACAAAATTACTGCTTATCCTCGGAGTTGTTACACGTGTTGTATATATTTGGCACTTTACCCGACTGCGATGGCGGTGGTGCAAAAACTTAGGTACCTTCATATTATTATTATATACAGTTCAGAAAAAGTCATTTTAAAAACTTAAATTGAATTTTCGACTTAATTCGGTGTTATACTTGAAACGAAACGGAATTAACCGAAATCTCTACACCGAAACAAAACGATTATAATTCAACACTTCTCAACATTGAACATAAAAGCATTGATATAATTTAAATTACATTCCATACGTCTTTATTACTTCTCGACACGCGTCGATTATTTCTTTAACAACTCTAAATTAAGAGAATATGTGCAAAATCGTGCTTTTAGAATACCTCAGATAATTGTTAATTATTATATTGGTGTAATCGATTGATTATCAACCCCGAAAATATGTATTGTGCACCGAAGTGCGCATAATGGGTTTTTTTCAACTTAATTTCCAATTTTCTCTGCGAATTCGCAAACATTTTGGTTCGTTGTTGTTTCATATCGAGTATATTACATAGTAACTGCTTAAGTTTCAAAATGGGGTAAAATTGAAACAATTTTAAAACAGACACAATATCATAGGTCGAAATTAAAACAGATTGTTATACTTTTTAAACCACTATATACCTATATATTATATTACGAACTAAGATTACCAGAACCGAGTTGAGGACTTAGAGCTGCACGTACCGACTCCCCTCCCTTGAAATCGTTTTTGTTGTTTTAACACTTATTAAGGTTAATACAGTTAGTTATTAATATAATACAACGATCGTCTAAGTTAATATACAAATTATGATCAATTATCATTTATTTATCACACTTGGATACATTGTTGCCATAGTGTAGGACGGAATAATCGGTAAAACCGAACGTCTTTATTGCATCTTCCGAGCTTGTTTAATTCACATAGAATATTGTTTTGTTCACGATTTCCCGATGCACGAACGCCGCTAATAGGTGCCGAGAAGACTGCTGCAGTCGCCCGAAGTGCATTTTTCTGCTTCCCGCTATCGATAATAATAATAATAATAATGATGATGATAATATATTTGTTGACGATATTGCAGTTGAATACACATATTATTTTACTCCCTGCGATGGATGCATCGATTTTTCGATATGGTGTCTTCCTTTCGGGTCCGTCGTCACCTTTTCGAACAGTTACACTCAGTAAAAATAGTATGTGTGTGTGTGCGCCGGTGTATAGATAGTGTATAGGTACAAGTGGTATATGGGGGGGGGGGGGTACACGGTAATGCGCTTCGCGACGATTTCGGTTTTGATGTCATCGGAAGGCTTAATAGGCCGCGATGATTCGATCACCGACCGACAACACGAATTACTGTAACCAACGCGATGACACGTCGAGTTGACGACCGAAACGTGCTGCGACGTGTACCGGAAACACGAGTGTGGGCTTGGTGTGTGGGTGTGAGAGCGTTTTGACGTGAAACATGATCAATGAGTTGTTAAAGGTCCCCCTTCAGCGTATATCATTACTGCAGGTTAGGTCGTATATCGTATATTATACACGGGTATATATTGCTATATTGTGTTCTCAGTGTTCGGCGAGCGACGCTTTATTGATATTTCGAGTGCCCTACGAAACGGACTCGGCTCTGTGTCATTTGTCCGAAATCTGTCGCCTACATCGTAGGTATCTATCTCGACATACTAAATCGATAATATTATTTCGCTATATAATATGTCCGCCTGAGTTACCCGATTTACATTAATTGTTGTCGATGTTGCATAATATTGTAATTTAATAAATCGTCGCCAATTTTCGGTGGTATCCGCGGTGGTAAATTGCGTGCTCACTGACGTAAGACCCGAAAACCGTGTCGAATGATATGCTTCGCCTATGATTTTTTTGACAATAAAACACTGTTCGTGACATATAGTGCTCGAAAAAAGGTTTGTTGTCATCATAACAATGAAATTTGATATTTATTGGATATTGCATTGGTCCTATTGGAAAGTAGATCCTTAGATGTGTCCTGAAATTCCCTATTTCCCCCCGACTCTACCTTCGCGTATAATCGGAATTCAACGATAACTTGAAGCACAACTTCTCATAGGAACTCAGTCCATTTGTAACAGTACCTACCGAATTCCTCTCTTTTCGTCGGGTATAGAAGAGCGAGGTGCACGTGACATGTTCAGAGGTCCTTAATGTCAGATCTTGTGTTTATTCAAGTGTTCTCTACGGAGTGACATGGATAGAATTTTTTTTTTAAATTTAATTGAGTTTGGTTGATAATAATCGTATTATTTTGCTACGTATATCAATTGCATGATCCTTTAGACGTCCCTGTCGTCCGTTTATTATAAACAATATCGCAGTGGACGATAATCCAAAATATGTAAGTGATGTATTTTCTAGTAAATCATACACTTATATAAAAGTTTTGACATCTTTAACAGGTCGATACAAATTATGTGTACAAAATATTATATTTATATTGGTATTACTTATACGCAAATATTATGCATACTATAATATAAGTAATTTTCGTAAACATAATATCCAGTCACAACAGTTTTAAAAATAAATAGAACTCGAGTGAACACAAACAAATTGATCTGCTTTAAATTCCTTTGGTAAATTTAACAACGCTGTGTATAATATAGTCTATAGAAAATAATCAATCCAATTTAAATATTGAATATTTTTATGTTCAATAAAAACAAATGAAATTCAAATAATTATTAATCGACTCTTTGTCCTTAATACCTACAAAAGTATATATTTTATTCTAAAACACAATCATATTGTACTAACTTAATGTAATAACTTAATATCTCGTCGAAACTGTTATGAAAAAATGTATACAATAAGCAGTAAAAATAATTTTTTCTCTGCTGTATGTTTACCTTTGATTGTTGTTAGGGGTGAGAGTAACGACTACTCATAAAAGAATATCCTCTGTTTCTGCACATATTACATATGATGTGACGTAACACGATACGCATGTATAACTATATAAGACATGTATAGCTTTGCGAGCGTGTGACTATGGTGACAACTTTGGTTACAACTTGCACGTCGGGAGACGTGTAAAATAAAACATCGAAATAATATTTGCGAGACCGGATGAAATCGTTGTGGTATTGATTCGCCGTTTGTGTTTTGTAATTTATGGCTTTTTCTCAACTACAATACCAACGTCTGTATATATATATATATATTAATTTATTATTATAAAACATAACTAAAATTATATTCGCAGTAAAACGATTTGTTTCCCTTGTAGTACCTACGTTTCCCGTCCAGTACTGAAATGAAAATTATTCTTACGGACTAATGACCTCGGATTTCCGCGGTTTTAATAAATTATATAATCATTTGATACCATATAGACCCGCAGGACTTAAAAATAGACCACGCGAAAACAAATTAATCGATAGTGTAAATATCAAGATTTTCAAGAAAGAATTTGGAGTGTATCGGTACGTATCGGGTCAATTTTGAGCGTTCAAGATGTTACACGTGCAGTATACAAGCGATACGCACCGACCCGTATCGGACTCGGACTTCGATACGAGGTGGTACGTAAATATTCCGTATCGATACGTATCGAATTTTTCTTCTTGAAAATCTTGTATCTGTAATAATTTTAATGATATAATACTATGTACATACTTTGATGTTATTTCTACGATCAAACAGTAAACAATACATTACGTAAAGACTTTTTATTCCTACATTTACGTCTAATTAATTACCACTACTACTAATATATATCGCCGCGGTTTCTCCAGCAGTAGTTTTTTGGGACTATTTTTGTGGAATAATGTAAATAATATTTCTATTTACTTACTGCATCACTCTGTTAAATACAATAGTTAACAAATATAAAATAAACAAATACAAATAATATATGAAAGTTACTAAAGAAAATACATTGTTTTACGCAAAAAAAAAATTTCCTCACTATCAAAATCATTTTTTTTTCTACTATTAGAATATTATTATTATTATTTTTCTGTCTCCGATACAAGAAATATCTACAGTGAATTTTTTTTTTAAGTCATGGTGTTTATATCATATTAAGTCGTACATTAAAATCACAACAATGTTATGTCTCGAGATAAGCGAAGAGCATAATGACTACAACTATAACATGTGTTCCTGCATATTGTGTTTTGTCAGTTATTCACATATTATTTTAAACATATTATTTTGTTATTCGTTTTACCGTGGCCTGATGCATGATTCCACAAAAAAATTATTTTTGAATTTTACAACGCTATTATTGTTTTACAACGTTATACGCGACTTCATCAAAATGCAAATCGCGCGTTAAGCTAAATATGAAGCCGAAATTAGAATATTATGGTTTATTGGACGGTAATGTTATATTACGCAGATACTTCGTGTTAACGATGGTTTTTGCATTTTATGTGTAAATATGTTCTATTGGAAGCTATTAGGATCACATTTTCATAGAATAATTTATGGTAAACGCCATTCCAGAGCAATAACGACATTTGTGCCAAACACAATAATATGCTTAAGGGGCAACCTTATCACGGGAGCACTTACTTTCCATTTCGAACCCGATCGATAAACCCGAACAATCATCTTCATGATGATATCATTAGGTATTTGACATATTATTTTATTAGAGTACTATACAGCTGATCTTGCTCGACGTTTCACCCTCTAGTTACACTTCAACTGTACAGATTTTCAACAATGTTAGGAGGATTGTTTTGACCAAATATAAAATAATGTCTAACACGTTATATCCAATCACAACAACTATTTTATTATTTTCCGTAACCAATGGCAACAGTAGATACATTTTGAAAAAATATATAGTTTTTCGAGAGTCAACTATATTCAACTTAATATTGTGTCTGTTGAAAAGCAAAAAATTAGTAATAAAAAGTGACGCGACGGATCTTGCCCCGAATCTATTGAAAAAAATTGTATAAAAATCTGTCGAACACTGTGGACTTATATGGATAAGTCTCCTCCATTTTAGTCTTCTCGTAGTAGATTTGTTTATTAATTATAAATGACCACGCACTGCGTCGCCCGTGACAAATTAAATAATTCCAGTTTATTTATCCCGTCTTAAACTCCGTTCGATTTAAGCCGCACATATTTTTACCAGACATTGGTCTTAATAACTTGCGTACGATTTCAATTACTTTTTTATTTTATGCGATCAACTGCTGTGTAGAAACCTGAAAAAAAAATCGTTTTTTTGTGAGCCACAGACACAAAGTTTAAAATATAGGCTTCGAGTTTCACATCCTCGAGTATCACACACACAAACAAACGCACACACCCGCATATTGGCCTTGAAAGAGATATGTATATCACCCGATATCTGAGACTACCAAAAAATAAATATTCTCGTCCCTCCTTGCTTTTATATAATATTATTCCTATCTACACACAAATGTTGTGCCGAGTAAAACATGTTATCCACGTGCCGAATCTCCGAACGGCGCATTACCCGGGATAAATGTGAATCGAAGTGATATTTGATATTTTGTAAAATAATGATCACCCGCGGCCCTAAACTCACCCGTTCGTTTTGTATATTTTTATCAGCAGCAGCTCGCGTATACCACGTGCGCATCGTCGTCCCTTGTCTATAATAGTGTCCGTGTACGTTTTATGAATATATAGGTGAGCGTACAATATTATTACTTGCATTATATTTTATGTACCTTCGGCCATTTTTACGGCAAATTATGTATCGATCGAGGTTTATTACCCCAAACATCGAAACGTTTGTACTGCTGCTGCTGCTGCTGCTGCTGCAGACATAAAACGACGTGTACGGTGTACGTTCCTGTGGACGAATAATAAACGAAACCAAACGAATATCGAAAAACAGAGACTGAACTCGCAGACATAACTTACTGGGTTAAACAATTGGACGTCTTCGGGGGGTTCAAAACGTCACACTCTTCCAAAGAATTGTTGCTATGATTTTTAATTTGCAGACGATGTACGCTTGTAAAATAACATTTAACATAAACGTCGATAGTGTATAAGTTGGCATTAGATAAACCGTATGTTGGACGAGTACCAAAATTATTATATTTACTGCAGACTGTAAGCCAATGTGCTCACTTTTTTGCTGTTGCAAATTACAAAAACGATTCGAGCGTTTGATGGAATTCAATAACTTATTTTATTTATAGGATGAAAGTAAATTACGGCCGTCTAAGATATCAGAGTTTAAGTTGTCATATTTTATAATATGTAATAATAATAATAATAATAATAATAATAATAATAATATGTGTGTAGGCTTATACTAAAAAAAAAAAAACGAAAAACAGTCCATTTCACATTTACAGTGACTGCCAGTCCGACGGGTTTTTGAAAGCTTTTTTTCTGCACGTTGTTATTAATTTTTCATTTTTTTCTTTCTCTGCTTTATTATATAGGTGGTAGGTACACATTTATTATTGTAAAATATTGATTCGATTTAATAAACTACTCTCGAGGTCTTGAAAATATAGAAGCTGGATGTAAGAAAAACATAATAAGCTCGTTTATTGTTTGTCAATATTTAAAGACTAGGTATATAATAATTTATTCCGTATAACAGCATTCAGCTTTGGGAAATACATCAACAACGACAATATTGTCAAATACGTTTTTACTTTAATTCTGTATACCTAGGAATATTATTATGATAATAATAATATTCAGAAAATATAATTTATCCACTAAACTAATACTGTGAATATTTTGAGCTAAAACGTTTCAAAGAATATTTTATTTAAACAACAAAAATAACAAAAAAATAGTAAATTCGTTATTAATAACGGAGGAAAAAAAAGAATTATTGATTCAACATTTTACGACAACATTTTCGTTTTCTCAATATTGATTGAAATACTATTTCCCTGGCTGTATTAGCTGAAGTATAATGACTTGTGGTACGAATAAGTGACTTAGTTCAACTCCTATAATAATACTTAATAACGCATTAATACTGTGCCCCGATAATTTCTGAGCGTTCATTAGAGCAATACGTATAATGGTTTATAGAAACTTTTCAGTAGCCAAATATGACTTAATATGTTCGATGTTTAAATACTATTGTAGGGACTATTGAATTGATCCAAGACGATTATTAGTGATTGCTCCGACTTCAATAATTGTGAGATTTTGGGATAATATATTTCGTTGTCTTCGGAAACCGAACGGAAATATATAAAAACTTGGTTTCTAAGGAACAATAAATTTAAAAAATAATGACATTTGAAAAAACTTTTACGATAAAATGAAACGCTTCGTACCAAAATACGTATATACTTATCTTGCTTTTCGATTTTTGATCACTATCCATATGTTACGAATAGCAATTTCACAAAGTGTTGGCATTAATATGTATTCGTTTTGAGTTTCGATATCGATGTCAAATGAGCCATGCGATGCAATGAAAGCCTCTCATACTTTGAAGATTGTCCAATTACACTAATTATTTATGATATGTACACGGTTTTACCCTTGTAAATAATAAGCTATAATTACTTAATTACAAATTCGTCCGATCGTTTGGCTTCCTAAAAACATAATGTAGAAAAGGAAATATTTTTAATACCTTGAAATAAAATAAGATATAGCATGCGGCTTATTATAAAAACACTCATTTTTTAATAGTATTGATATTATACATGTATACTCATGACATAAAAGGAGAACTGCAGTGAGAGTAATATTAAAAATAAAAATGTTTTTTCGTTATTACGGACGTATTTATAATACTTATAATAAATTTTAATTTAAGTCTTTCAAGGCTCGGCTAAGAGATAGGAAATGTGTGTAAAATATATTATTTCATTTAATCATTAACAAAAATTGTAAAAAAAAAAAACAAGCAAACTATTGACTTAAAATTATTATTAAAAACCTTATGAAAAATAGAAATTATTTACCGTCATATAAATAGCGTTTATTTTATACTGTACGGAGAATCAATGTGGTCTGATATCTAAATCACACGGCGGGATTGCATACAAATATATAGTATTAAAATAAAGTGTACAACGTCCACGGTCCTCGTATGACATTAAAAGCACTATACAACAACGTATAGTCAAAGGATTAAAAAAAAAAACTCGCTCTCTCAAACCATCTTTTGAGCTGCGCTCGAGACATCGAATTCGATGGAGATTGGTCGTCCGTACAAATACCCCCCGTTATATTTTCAACTGAAAATATAAATCGTGTGGCGACCGCGTTCCGGCGGGATTCCGGTCAAGGCGGTCGCAGGAAACTACGCCGTCGTCCTGCAAAGGGTTTTCCGAGGTGAATATAGTAAAGCATCATTTAGCGCCGCGTTTCGACCTCCAAAGAATTCGGGGAAACGGAATGTACGCCGACCGTGCGGTTTTGATTGCTTCACGAACGAAAAAGGCGTCGCACTAATTTTATTAGGTATGTGCAACATCGAAATAGTCGTCGACCTATTGAAAAGCTATCGTAGCTGTGCGAGGCGTAAACGGACTTATTGATTCTTCGGAGGGGACCGCTTCAGCCAGAAAAAAATAAAAATATTCTCCGCTTTTTCAATGCCAAATCATTATTACACAATAATATTATAATGGTCCATCCTAGACGCTTCAGATGGCATGGTCTATACTCTACACCGCAGCAGTGCCGTCATTGTGTGGAGGGGGGAGAGGAGAGGCCCCGAGTTAGTGAACTCCACCCTTGATCAGTGTTAAATTATCATCGTATCGATTGATATTGTTTTTCTTCCTAAATTTATGTAAATTGTAACAATAATATCAACGTACCAATGTGTTTATTATGTTACCCCTCCCCTCTCCTTCGTAAAATTTTTGGTCGAGTCACTGCCATAACATTATGTACACATTATACGCGTTATTATATCGTTCGTACGGTGGTAAAAATAAAATCATTTTGTAACGGCTTTACTTTTCCGAATTCGATGGTTGTATTAAATTTTACGATGCGATTCTTCTGGGTTGTTTTGTTTATATATATATATTATAGAAGTTTGTTTCGATATTATTCGAGCTGTCCAATTTCTTTTTACCGTCTCCGACTCATATTATATTATACTCGTAATATTAAAATACAATTTGTAATGTACCTAATATTATTATAATATAATAATAATAGGCAGCCCAGTGTAGCCATATGGCACATACTATATTATATTATGCATGTACGGTTTTTCCGTCGCGGTACGTATAATAATAATTAATATAAATACAAATAATAAACAATTACGAAATAATGTGCACAACAGGCGCATATAATACTGCACTCATACACCTATGCCGTAACAGCAGCAGCAGTAGTCTAGGACAAATTATTTATGATGCTTTCAGAGCGCTGTGTTGTTTTACATTAACATTATTAATGTATTTAGTCGTTTACGGCTTGTAACGTGTGTACCGTCGCCGCATTATAGCAATGAGCTCGTTTCGTAAGGGTATAATAATAATAATAATAATAATAATAATAATAATGATAATAAAATAATAATATATACCCAAGTTCTTATTTTGTGTTCGGTAGGTAGGTAGATCGTAGGTAGGTACTATTTGCCGCGCCGCCGCACAGGATTATGTACTTAAGTGCCGCGTTAAATATTTAAAGTTAAAGAAAAAAAATAAGGCATGACAAATAAGCCTGTGGTATAACGGTTATTAAATCCACGGTTGACCGTGGATCTTATCCGATGGATGACTGATGCATTTTGATCATCGGAAGTGGTCATTTCGAATTTTCCCGGCTGCTTCAACCGTATGTGCAACGATCATTGGCAGCCTTTGCCGGTTCCTCGTGATGAATCGGTAGTCCGGAATTGAAATATCGGTGAAAGAAAAAACGTCAACCTGGTATACATAGGTACCTAACCTACTTCGTTATAATGAGTACCAAAATGAAAGAAATTAATATTCACTACAGTCGAATTCACGAAAAAAAGCTGGTGACTGCAGCGCTCTCGATGGTTCAGTTGCGTAAGGTGGTGATTAAAAACAATTAATATAATATATCGAGGGATTTTTATGATTTTGAATAGATAATATTTGTACCAATATCTCTATTTTATAATCATATTTCTTGTAGAATTTAAATAATAATAAAGCTTTATGTAATGTCATCATTTTTCGAAGTAATAGCCTACGAAATAATGAGAACCACTGTTTACCAGCTAACCAGCCTCTGGAAGCGCTGAGGTCATCCACCACTTTTCAAGATAGCGATTTAAAAAAAAAATAATCTCCGAAGAAAAAACTACACGTCATAATATCACCTATGCCACACACACATTTGGGTCGTTGATACCGGACAACGATGATGATGACGATGACGATGATGACGATGATAATAATAAAATAATAATACTCACAAATATTATATAATTCATCCGGTATGCATTTAATCACCGCTCGCCTGGTCTTATGGTCTGAGTGAATTAATTTTCCGTCTCGCACAATCGCCCACGAACCCACCGCCGCATAATAATGATATTATATGCACACAGACCGTTTCGACGTTGAGACACAATTGTTGGTGAGCGGTACCAGTGTATAATAATATTATAGTTATACCGTACCTACGTCTAAGTGTCCCTCTCCACTGCAGCCACCGCCCACCCGTCGAGCCCACTAAATATTTACCGTGCACATATTATAATAATATACTCGCAAATACGACGTTATCATATACCCCGGCCCCAACGACCACGGTCGTCGTGTTATTATTATAATTATTATAATACGCCTGCGCTGAAATCGTTTCTGCTCCATTATATCGCGGCGGGCGTCCGATGTCCGGCCGTCCGGAAAACGAGACCAGTGATCCGGGGTTGATCGGCGGGTGTGAAGAAACGATTACCTCTGTTATTGTCGTCGTCGTATATTACGTGACTGCACAGTTATAAAAACATGCATGGTTGGTTTAACGGCATGGACCAAGAAGATATTATTAAACACTCATCACCTCTGCGATTCAGCGAAAATATGCAGTTGAAATATACTCCATTTGAGAAAAACAAAAATCCATGAGACACCTCAGAACACGGACTACTGTATCGCCGTCGTCATCAGTAACTTGATTTGAGTGCTATGACATAAGAAACAAATTCCTAACCCGACAAAATCAACTAGTACTATACATTCAATATTGTAAAATGTCATTAGAACATTCGTAGAACAAATCGTTCATATGAGGTCCATCTCATGGACTTGCAGAAATGAAAAAGTAGACCGAAAATCCAAATAATTCTTCCCATCTTGGTCTTCAGCTAAAATAAACTCAATGACGTACATCAGAAACGCTTGACGTCATTAAAATCAAGACAACAAAAGTGTGGCAGATCATTTGAAATGACTTATTGAAATCGGAGATGTGAAACTTAACATGAAAAAAAAAACACCTGGATACTTACAGAAGAGTGGAAGAAATATCCACTATAAAGAAAATTGGAAACTCAAGCCTAACTCACTCCCACAAAATAATCATCAAATAACCAACATCAGCGATATTCTTCTACGCGTATGCGAAGAAATCCTTCTAGCCTAACACAAAGTGATCGATCGCCTTAAACAAAATAAAGAACATAAAACACGTCTCAAAAATTCATATTTTCTTTGGAGCAACAAACCGTGGAAGAAAATACAGAAGCATTTTACACTTTTTTTTCACAAAATATTCTTGCGTTAATGATTTTAAAAAACAGTAAAAATATACATTATAGATTTGAGATTTCATAATAAATTTTCAAATTAATATTTAACTATTAACGTTGGTTAAAAAGTAATAATAAGTGTCGATGTTGAAATTCCCGTAAATACTAAATACTAATAATAATAACAATAATAAAGTCTTTTGGAAGTGATTTTAAGACTGTTTAATCGAAGGTGTTTGATTCCTTCGGACGAGTTTTGTATTTTATGTAGTCACACTGGCAAGCAAAGAAAATGAGTACTTAATGACTCGCGAGGGAGTGAAGGAATGGGCAGTTTCATCAATTAAAATGCCCATCGGTCGAAAAACTTTAATGCGCACCGTTCCCTCGTCGCCACCCGTCAATAACACTTCGGGGTTATTCGCACCGTCGATGGAGGTCACACCAATCCCGATTTTACCGTTCCGAAAATATGTCACGTTAATAACAATGGGTGGTAAATCACAGGTGGTAAAAAAAAATATCTTAATTTAAACTGTTCTGTTCATAAGGTTTTTTGGGTTGAGTCTGAAACTAATGATATTGAATTTATATATTTAATGATAAATTGTATGTCAAAAATATTGATTGATTTTTAAACCAATTTTATAATTCTAAATAACATTGTTATCATTTCTATATTTTCTATTCTTCGGGAACTCTAGAAATAATAGAAAAGCCAAGAACCGACCGCCATCTTCACTTTTTTTTCATAATGATGCATAATGTTCTTACATTTTATGATCAAAGACAATATACTTGCGGTCTATATAACTGATTCGTTTGGAGCAGATAACTATAAACTACACTCCAATAATATAATTCAGGAATTTTCGAGGTTTCCGAGACGAATCGATGTAAAAAAAAACGGAGATGACCTGCAGCATATAAATGCATAATATTTGGTAGGTTCTCATTTCGCCTCTCCGAATAACTCAGGAAATATTAATATCTAGGTGCGCTATGCACACGCGTCGTGGTCCGTGTCGACCCACGAGGGATTCGATTTCGGGACGTTCGAGCAATAATTTATTTTATTCCGCATATTACTCGACGGCCTCACACGCGTCCGTCCCCCCGGCGCCATCGGGCCGAGTAGAGGTTTTTTGAAAAATAATCATAAAAATAATGGAAACACAATAACCTTGGCGCGGACGACGAGACCCGCAGCAGAATTTCCTCTAGACAGTATTGGACGTGCGCTGTGGCGCTACGGAGCTTTGCCCTTTCGTTTATTAAAAACGTGTATAACATATGATAATAATAATATTATGTGCTCCAGAGCTTACCCACGAAACGGTTTTTTGATTTTCACCGAACAGACGCACAACAGCGCGAACGATTCGCGCACCGAATGGTAACGGTCGAATTACGATAATCTCGTCGTACCCAAGACTGTATTATTATAATGCAATACTAATATCATAAAATTATCGTATTATGTTATCGTTTCGACTGACCGATGCGTGTTCAACTTCCGAGTGGGATAAGACCGTTTTCGTCGGAACACCGAGGTTGGGTTAGGTTATTGTCGGCGCATCGTCCTAAATTTTGAATTTTCGTCGTAAAGAAACACATAATATCTCGAGTTTGCATATTACGTCATACCCCTGATCGGCGATTGAGCACACCAATACATAAAATACAATAATATAATAATATTATGTTATAGTTTCCACTGATCAATGCGCGTCCTGCAGCAGCTGCCGAGTTGTGTAAGACCGTTTTCGTCAGTACATCATGGATTCACTCTGCGTACTGGCTACAAATAACTGTAAATTTTAAAAATTGTTCTTAAAGAAGCTCATAATATCCCAGGTCTGTGAAATGTACATAATATTATTTCCGTACGACTTTGGGTAGCGAAATATTTTTACCCATCTTATGACGTTTCACTGTTGTTAGTGATAACTGCTGCAGAGTTTCTATTTTACTATAATATAACAATAATCTAGCACATTTTCACAACAAAAATAATACCTTAATTTAAATAAACTATAACTAATTTCGACTAACTTTCTAAATCATTGTACATTATTCGATCATTATGACAAATGCATAGTATACTCTTATAATGTTACCGCAGTGTGCGGCGGTACTTGGTCGATCAAGTGCACAATGGGAAGCCACCGTTTACGAGCTCAGCTCTCAATATAGGTTATCAATTATTGTTATAATTTTTAGACCTAAGAAACTGTAAACAAATGCATGTGAATAAAAACTCCAAAAAATATTAAAATGTACCTTTCAAAAAATCAGAAATAACATACAAAAATTTGTTCAAAAATGCATCATTCGTTCTGTACATTTCTAATAGAACTTCCGCATTGAGATATTCATGATAACAACAATTTAGTACTTACAACATTTACTGCGGACGTGTGTCTATAAAAGCATGTACTTATGATACGCTTGTGTAGCGTGAACGAGCACCTGTACTGTTGTGAATGTAATAATGTCAAAAAAATATTTTCTAAAATGTTTTTTGGAATCTCAACTTTAAGAAAAATGGCCTACAATGTATAATATATACATATGAAACGACCTATAGGTACTATGGTATATAAAAAAAAAATGTCGTTAAAAAAATGCATTTACTACTGAAAATAATTAAAAATGTAAAAATATGCAAAATTAAATTAAACACAACTGCTTCTATGCCATACCAAACGGTTTAAAAAATTGGTCTACAATGTGCACGAATAAATGAAAAAAATATGTTTAAGTCATAAACATTCTAACTCTAATTATATCAAGTTGAACGTTCTTAAATTTATACGAAAATTATAAATAACAGTTGAAATTATACTAAAATAAAAAAAAAATGCCACTATAACAGTGATGTTGCGATAAAAAAAAAAATATTGAATTAGTAGAAAGGCATTAGGTACCTATATACGAAACACATTATAATCTCGCTATTGACAATAAACATAATATTAAGCCTCCACAAAAGAGATGCAATTATTGCAATAAATTCACTGAACTATAAATTAATTAAATATCTTGGTATATCGTAAGATGTAATGAATTTAACGATTCTCGTGTATTTGTATAATACAAATTAAACTGTATGGTAATTTAGTATTTTATCTATAACCAATTATGATGTATTACTCATTTCTTTAGCTGAATTAATTCTTAACACTCGTGTATAGAACTATATAATATAATAAAATAACTACTCGCAATATGATTTTTAATTTAATTAACAGTGCATAATATTATAACAGTGTATAAAATAGTTATGTGGTATTTAAAATGTATTGCTTAATTAATAATGACGTTCTTGTTATTCAATTGTTTGTGGCTGTTGTAAAGGTTATGCGATTTCCATTCTATCAACACCCTCCCACCTACGCAGCAATGTGCATAAACAATAATTACACTATTTTAAATTGTTGTACTCAGCTAAGACTCCTACAACCAACACAATATGAAACATGAGGTATCTGAGGTTGTCATACTGTATTATTAGCCCAAGTCGATCGAAAATTATAAATTGTATCTACCGTAGTTTAGTACGCACACTACAGCGGGGAAATGGCTTACCTCAAGTTAGGTATCAGTTTGGTGTTTATTTTTATATTTGAAAAAAAAAATATTTTAGGAAAGACTTTAAATGGGCAACCGTTTAACGAATCCGATGGCAACGAATATTGGCTTCCTCCCGGCTTTGTCAAATGCGTTATCGGTAGTTATATATAATATGTTACCATAGCGGTTAAGAAACCAATCATTTTGTTTATAATAAAAATGTAAATATTATCCGTTTTCTTCAAGGTAACAATGCAATTATTGTGTAAAAACGTAATAATCGTTGTCATAAAAATACATTTGCGGATTTCAGTCATCAAATCGAAACTTGTAGTTTTATAGTTGTACTAAATAATAACAATGATACTATTTTCCCCGGAATACCATGAATAAATTAACCATTTCTATTTGAATGTCCCGCAATATTTGTTTAGTAGTTATGTAGATAAATTATGTTTGTGATGAGTTTAATATACAATCCATAATATATTTTGTAATAATTAATAACATTATTTTGAAAGAATCTAATAATAATATAGAACACGTATAATAATCATTTTAAAAATATATATACAAAGACGGTTAGGTTGTAACTGGTCTGCTTTGTTATATTTTTTTTCGTTACATAAAACCGTGATATTATTATGTTTAAATAAAAATGATGAGGCTTTGATGCCTTTGATTTGCTTATGAACATTTTTAAAAATATTTTATTAAAAAAACGTTGTTCCGACAGACTGTTGACATACGTGTAGCAATATTGCCTACACAAAGCCCCGTGTTACATCATTTACTTTCACATCTTAAAGCGTCCGATTATGCCCATCTTAATAATATTATTATTGTTTTTTATTATATTTATCCATCTGAATTCTGAATAAATTGTTATTTTTACGCTTCGTGAAATATCATAATTAAGTAACTGAAACGTATACGTAAACGATATGAAAATGTATGGCAGACATGTTTGATAAATAAAAACAAAATCAAAATAATATTTAGTAAAAAAAAAAAAACACGTAATATAGAGGACGATGTTGAACAACAACAGCAACAACAATAATAATAATAATAATAAAATACTTTAATTATCTTTGCAGTTCAAGTTGGAATTCTATACGAAAAAATAATATTGTGTACTCGAACCCAATTGTTTGTCGTTAAAACTGAGGGTGGAACTTTGATGGACGAAAGAAAAAAAAATTAAAACAAAACAAAAAAATACCATGTAATTAACGGGCGTTGCAAAAAAAATAAAAATATTATTTTGCTTTATTTTAACATTTATTATCACGTTTACTATTCATTCGGTATAATGGTATTATAATATTTATAATAAATACCTGTTAAGAAAAAAAAAAAACACTCGTAACATCATGAAAAAAAAATTTTTTGGTTCACATTTCACACGCTGTTCGTAAAAAAAAAAAAAAAATTACTCATCATTAATCTGTAACGATTAACGGCGGACGAAAAACGGACGGCGCATAGAAGACAAATCGCCAAACATTGCTACTGTAGAGTAAACTTCTAGCCATCCACACGGTGTATGTTTCTTATAACACTATGGTGTATTGCTGTACTCAAGAAACCCTTTAACACGTGGTTTCCTGTTTTTGTGTAAACGAACCCTAATGTCGGGGCATATGTTATATTATACCTACATATGATTCTCATCTTTGTTCGGATGTGCACGCAGTTGATGTATCCGTTTTTATGACGTTTAAGATCAATTAGATCTAACATCTGCATTCATTTCACGTCATAATAATATTACACTTCTATGTGTTAAAAAATACACATGCAATTATTATTCTTAAAAGCACATTAAAATGGTTTACGTATATTGTGGGCTTACGAGCGCAGTATTTTTTTTAAAAAACGGTATTTGTTTAGTCTTAGGTATATAGTTTATGTTATGATAGTGATATTTGTATAAGACTGATAATCGTGTATCAGAATTTGTTCATTTTGAAAATATAGGTCACGCATCTAATAATAGTAGCGGATAGTTCCCAACTTCTAAAACCGTTGGAAACAAAAATTAAATTTTTTTTTTTTGCAATAATTGTAAAAAGATCATAATATATAAATTATATAAATACATAAATATGACAATGATATTTATTTATTATGTCCGACTATCCTTGTATATTTTTTTGTGATTAAAATTAAAACATTTTAATTTCTACAGCCACGTGAAAAATGTACAGTTTACCAAGTACAAAGTTCTAGATTCTTCACTTAATATTATATTATTGTAATATTATTACGTCCCCAGAGGATTAACTGTTTTAAAGTGGTACTCTAGCCACTTTAAAATAATAGTAAATATTCATAGAACACTCTATGGCCTATGTAGTAGACCATCAGTGTGTTTAGAAAGTTTAGAAACACTGAGGTATAGTGCGAGGATGAGGACCACCTATGATAATATTATGCAGCGATTGAAGATAACATTATTATATAATAGCCAAAAACCCTTTATGTACGAGAATATACATTAATTTAATCCTTAATCGTGGCGTCTTATCTCCCGCATTGCGCGACCCCCAATATTCTGACTAAATTGCGAGTCCTAGAAAATGGTTAGGAAAATATTTGATCTTTATGGAGTTCACTGTGTAAAATATAAACTGAAATTATTTCAACCAATTTAATTTACTTATCTACTGTCTACTCGACATTACAGTGCTATAATTATTGTTTCAAGTACTTATATTATGTATTTCATTCAATCAAATAATGTTGACAGGAATTAAAATATTAATATTTTTTTTGTTAACTCCACATAATGTAAGTATTATAATTTCGAACGATAAAAGCGCACAACTCTTAACTTTTTAAACGTCGGTTGACTTAGTGAAAGGAATATGTTTTCGGGCCATTCGTCAAGTTAGGAGTTAAAAATGAAAATCGTTTCAAATACGAAGAAAAAACATAAAAACCGGAAAATATTACAAAGGCGAAACCCACGCCGGGATAAACTTAATTGAAAAGTTTATACGATGTCACCAACAAGGATCTCGAACCTTTTTGCCATTATTATGTCCGTGCATAATATATGCTTAAAAAGGTAGAGGATTGTTCGAAAAATAAAACTGTGTAGTATCATATAAAGCTAATTTTATTGAACCATCAAGGTGTGGTTTATAGATAAACGTAGTTACGGAAAAATAAGGCGTGTTTAAAATTTAAAACTCGGCGTAGTCCATACGTATACGATATTATACACCTACACCTGAAACAGTTTTGGATAAATAATCAATGCGTTTACAGACGTTTAGGTATATCCGCATGAATTACTTTACCGTGCTGCACATCTCAAGTGGACGGAACAAAAAGAAAAATGGCGAACGGACTTGATGCCATCAATTATTCACTCTTGAAACTCATACTCGATATAAAGTGCATTAAACGTACTACCGTTTCGTTTCGTTGGTCAACTCGATTATAATATTGTAATGCATTTTCGGGGTTTTCGCAGACACCAGCTATCGAAATTTGAGAAAAAAAAAATTCCAATTTATTCGCGGAAACACGTCCATCCGATCACGTTACGGATTTACATACATCATACAGCGCGACGTACGAGGCATATGTGCGTAGTCAGCGAGGAATGCGATTCTAACAGCGCAGCAAAAATTATTCCCGCGCACGTGTTTTGCGTGAACAAATATTGCATTATTGTAATTTATTTTGTTATTATTATTATTATTTTTTTTTTCTATAAAATTTCTACAAGAGCGCGTATATAATAATATACTTTATGTAATACTGTTATTATGTTTTTCCCGACCCTTGGAGGTCGGTTTCATATCGCAAAAGTTCGTGTACCGAACCCGCTCCTACCCCGCGCCGCGTCATATTCTGTGCAGAGGATCATCAAAATTGCGTTTATGAAATTATTCGCGGAACCGTTTCTCGTCGTACAATCGTATAATACATAATATGATATATATATATAAGACGACCCGCAGGGCACTCGCTTTGCGGACTTTTTGGTTTTTATTAAAAGACAACACAACGGGCCGGGATTTATATTCCGTTTGTGCACGGCGCACGGTGTGGTGACGGGGGAGAGGGGGATAGTTAGAGGGGCAGCCGAGAGAGTCGGAGAGGGCGGGACAGCGAGTGAGAGGTGGATGTGGGGGGGGGGGGGGGGTGCTGCCGGGAGACCGCCGCTTCTTGATCGCCTGTGCGTGCGTGGCACGCACGCGCACCGCAGACGACGACGAAAAGCAATAAAACGAAAGCATAACGGCGGCAGTGCACATAATAATAATAACAATAATGATAATAGTATGTCGTAGCACAATCGTGGCTTCAGTGTTGTATATATATATAATGTGTATTATGGTGCTGGCAATCGGTATGGATGACAATAATATAACCTCGCCGTCGTGCGATTGGCGGCGGCGCAGGACGAAAATAATATACAAAAAAGGAAATCATCCCAACCCTTTATTATCGTCGTCATCGTCATCGTCACCACCGTCGCTATGTCCTTATTATTATTATCATCATCATCATCATCATCATTATATTACAACTAATCGAAAGGGATTATAATATGGGCGATTACGTATTGTAAAGGCGGAGGCGTATTTAGGAATATTTAACGGCGGCGTGGGAGTGTGGGAGGAGAAAGTTTTCCAGAGCAAAGCCGTGTGTGGGCTTTGTCCCGATCCCGATGTTAGTGCGTTATCAAAGTAATTGAACAGCGTACAGGACATTTTATAGAATCGTGTACCGGGCTCACATTAATATTATATTATGATAATACGATCACAGATTAAAATGTATACTAGATCGATGATAATGTCGTATACTACAAAACATATTATTGTACTTGTCACTAAAACGATCAATGTAAAACAAACAACATAATATTATCCTATAGTATTGACACATTATTATTATTATAATTCTATTTTTCTTGGACATTGAATATCTGACCGTGGCGTTACCCCGTTGCGCTCACACACCCAACGCGATCGTCTGAGAGAGCTTTAGAACATGATCTCGTGTGGATCGGGTATCGATGTGCTGTATCCGAATGCCGACGATTAATGCACGTCATTTAAATAAAACAAAAAACCCGAGTTCTACATAAAGATTTGCCTATTTCAACAAATATTTTTATATTAATACAGGTACTCATAATATATTATAATACCTAGTCATCACATTAAAATATTGTGTTCCCGGCCATGTCATAATATTACTATGAAAACTACTAACTATTTTGATATTTCATATGTTCATAATGTTTGAAACGTCTGGTGAGTGGGTTTGTTCGAAGCATGTAGTTCAGCCCGACCGATGTGCGTGAAGTTGGCCCGACCGCCCTCTCTGTAAATACGTCACTGCGTGGACCACGATGATTTAAAGTCGGATTTTTTGTTGAGGTAAGACAAAACAACAAATTTGAACGCGTGACTAAAAACAATTTTGAAAGAGACAAAAAATTAACTATCAGAAATAATTTTGCTTCAAATATTGTTTTTGTTCTCACCGAGGGTTTCCTCATATTTTGTGACGTCACGACTAACCTACATACCACGATACATCGATGTAAATTATTTATATTATTTCCATATTTTTACAAATGTAGGTAATGTGAAGGTGATATTATGTATACTCGCGTTTTTTACAACACGAAATCAATGGATTTTTTAAATATTCATCCGGTTTCCGACAAAACCGTTTGATTGTTTTTATGGAAAAAAAATAGAGTTAGGTAACCTACTCAATAATGCAAATAATTCAGTATTGAGGATTTCGATTTAAATATGACCTCAGCTAAAAAGCATAATGCCATTAAATATTCGCGCATTAAATTATATTAGTTATAGTTTATTATTCTTTTCTCGTCATTGTCAGACGTATCTAAGATATCTGTGAGCAGCAAGCCTTGTGTTATTATAGTATGCCTCAAAATTGAATCAGTTATATTCATTATTTGGAAAAGTACTAACGTTATCAAAATGTATTTTCTTTTCACATAATTTAAAAATGAATCTTTTTTTAGTTATTTTCAGCATTAATGATTTTTGTTTTTAATTTGCCTCGATGGAAACTTGCATGTTTAATTAAATATTTTCGTAAGATTGATAAAAATCGAATTTCGTTCGAATAGTAAACCAGTTAATAGTCTTTGTAAGTAATTTAAGTTTAGACCAGCGGAGTGGAGTGGTACAGAGTGTAAAAATGTCGGTCTACTATACTTCACTTATCAAAACTTTATAAAATAGTTAATTATTAACTTCTCGTTAAAAGTTTGATGTATACAATTCTGAGAAATAATAATATTCTGCTCGGGAACATGAACTTAAAAATTTATGTTGCCGTTTTAAAAAGTAGAAACTTACAAAATGATCACGACGAAAAACACTGTGACATTGTCGATACCGTGGTTGTATAACGACTACAAGTTATGAAAAAAGTTCATTTTTTTTTTTTGAAACAATGCAAAGTGATCGCTGTCAAAAGAATCAATCAGTGTTAAAACGGCTGTGACGAATGAATATACACGCACGCGTCATTATTGCGTTCGTTCCGTCATTTAGTAGTTAAAATAATATCGCGTGCTTTAGTGCTCACACACACACACACACACACACACACACACAGTGATATGTATGCATGCGTAGATAACTGTTTTTTATTTACGATTTTTTTTTGTGACGGGAGTCCTTTGACGCGTCAACATACAATAATAATATATATTCTGCGTACGTATATTATGTAATATCCTACGCTAGTCCCGACTAAAAGGACGAAACATCTTGATTTTTTTGCACTTTTTCTCTTCACTGTTCCTGGAACACATCTCCTTTGAAACGCGCGGCCACCGTTTGAAATCGTATCGTTGACATTACGCATAACATTATAGACTTCAACCATTATGCGTATCATGATACGCGTATACAACACTTCCGAGTGCAACATAACAGGAAAAATAAAATAGAAAAATTCACGTGTGTACGTGGTACGACGAACGCCATCATCATCGGGACAAACACGTATTATAACCGCCATTTTCAAGATTTTAGTGAAAAACGATAATATCATTTCAACTCCCACTAGCGAAATCTTGTGTAACACGGTTTTTCGGCTCATTGGCAGCTCCGAAGTCGAAAAACCAAAAGACTCATATCGTTTAAACTAGAAGCCACAGCTTCAGACGCCAAAATACACGAGTCCAAGTTCTGAAACGTTTCGCGTGCGGCTGTCGTGTCGTTGGCCGGCCGTGGATCCAGGGAGAAGGCTCCATTTTTATGTTTATTATGTATCGGTTTGCGGGTAGCACGTGTAAGTACGACGACAATGTCCGAATCGTATGGAACTATAACCACGGTGCAATCGAACAATATTACCTACAATATGATTTTGACAACATTCGTTGTTGGGTAACACCATTACAGAAACGCACTCGGTCGTAAAGTGTTAATGATTGGTCGTACACTATAATCGTACGCGGTACAGTGTACACGTCGTGTACGAGATGAAGAATAAAAAACAAAATGTCAACTTATTTGCAGTCGCGTATTTTCGGCGAAACAAACATGGAAAAACTCGAAATCGATCGACGACACATCATGCCGTCCTGCACGCCAGTCACCGGAATCGTCGAGATCGTCCGATCTACGAAAGTAATATCGCTTAATAAAAATAATATGTAATATGATATTATTTTTTATATACCTTCAGCGAATGAGCTTTAAATAAAGTACACGTATCATCCTAGTATACCGGACAGACTGCTATTCTCCAGCAAAAATATTATTTGCTGTACGAACGAACATACCTAATAATAATACGTTTTCGGGTTATAAATTGTTCGCGACTGGATCGACAAAAAAAATGTCTTAAAATAACTCGCTGTTATAGGCTCGCGTCCTTACGACTACAAAGTGCAGTAGCTCGAAGTCCAGCGTAAAAAAAAAAAACAAAAAACGAAAAACGGTTCTTTCTCCGAGACTATTATCAAGTGACTTGGGTAAAAAAAAAAAAAAAACAACGAAAATTGTGATTGGACTTAACCAGCGTTTTCCGGATCGAGTAGTATAATTTTTTTTGTCAGAATTGGCGCGGAAAAGTCGGCAACAACTGATCGGCATAAAACACGACAGTTATAGCACCTTCCGAGTATTTGCCCAATTCTATAAATGTCGGCCCGATTGCTCTCCCCTCGTCACAAACTATAGATTTTGAGTGTGGTGAGCTCAGTTAATTTAACGGGCTACAGGAAATCTACTGCAGAGGGTTTCTTTTACCGGATAAATATTTCTTATCTATGTTAAAATCGAATGCCCACCCCCTCATCATATTTAAAAGTTTGTACAAGCGTTATAACCACACGTTTTAGCTACAAGCCCACACATACAGTGTTTCTGTACTTCTTAAGACTATATAATATTATTCTGTACACATAGACACACTGTATTTGTTCTTTTTAAATATTTTTAAAAGGTTAACACTGTATCAGACACACGAGATCAATAATATTCGTACTTATTTACACGGTTTAAATTTCATAGAGTTTATATTAAAAGTTATAATAATATGTTTTAAAGCATCTTTCATTTGTATTGTAATATTCATATTTGTTTAAGTTCGTGGTTATTTTATTCTTACCTGCAGTTATATATCACTAATGGTGTAAATTATAAATTACAAACATTAAATGTCAACAAGGACAATTTCGGGAATAGGGTAAGTAAAACGACCACAAAAAAAATTATTCAAATGAATTTACCGACTTACTGAATACGACTTACGTATATTTTTTTCGGTAAATCGGTAAATAGCGCATCCCCAAATAATATAATACATTACGCCATACTTACCTGTGGACGTAATATTTATAGACCACACGAGTGTTGTCGGCGGCGTCCTTATTCGTCCGACATCGTTGCACACAATGAATTAAAAATATTTTAGCAGTAACAACACGCGTACCACACGACATGTATGTGTGTGGACGTAACAACTATGGTAATATTGTTCAAACTTCTAAAAACTCTATCGGCTGTGCAAATTCTATTTCGCTTATAATTACAAAATATATTTCCCCCACGAATTTAGCTAGCCGCGCGCCGGGAAATTGATCAATATCGAATTGTTTAGTCACATGGGCGCGGTGTTCTGGATTATCACGTCATGATAAAATCTGCTGGTTGTTTTCGGTTCACATCGTGTCGATCGTTCCGTTGTTGAAATAAAGATTTTCCGAATAAAATCCGACTCATTATAACCTGAATGTGCGGGCCCCCCAAAAAATTGTCGGACATCAAAATGTACAATGCTGCCCACTCTAACCCACTTCAGCCCACCCGCAACCCAACCGTTAACACTCCCGCACGGTATAATGACTGCATGGCGGCGGGGCAGGTAAATGATAATCGCGACCTCGCGGCCGCGGTCGCGTGTTGGCGGCGCGGACGGTGCTCGCCCGACGTGTCCTTTTTTTTTGTGTTCACGATAACACACATTACACAATACCCACATATACCCACCCAACCGCATAACGCGTATAATAATAATATGGTTATTATTGTTATTAGGTACCTATTATTATTATTGTTGTTGTTGTTGTTGTTGTTGTTGTCGTTGTTGTCGTTGTTGCCGTTGTGTGTCGGCCGTGCCGTTTTGTCCTCCGTCCGCCGGTTGGCCGACACGCCGGGTCTACCTGACTTTCGGGTAAAATCAATAGCGTTCCGCCGCAACCCGTCGCGCTCGCCCCGGACCCGCGTCCGCTCCTGCTCCTCCGTGGACTCCTGCTGCATAGGTTTGGCCGGTTTGCCGAAACAACAACAATACGCATTTTAACGTGCGGACGTTTATTGTAATAACGCGCAATAACAACATAATAATAACGATTATAATATCAGATCGGCCCGATAAATCGTCCGACGACCGATCGCGGTGATCTGTCATGTCGTTACACATCCGGCGCGGACGCCGTGGCACGCGATAACGATGGATGCGACGCACACCGGATTCGTCGGTGGGATTTCAAAAACATCCGAGTGAGTTGGATGCACAAGAGTCACTGGAGGGGTTGGGGTTGGGGTTGGGGTAGGGGTTGGGGTTGGGTTAGTCCTCCGTAGAAGTTTTTCCAACCGCTCCTGGTGAAAATCAAAATACCAGCGAGTAAAAGAATAAAACAAACTGCCGCGGGTTCAATATACGTTGTGCAAAATAATTTTAATCAAAATGTATTACATGTGCGTAAAATAAACAATAATTATACTGCTGTGAATTTACCACGTGCACAAGGAAAATCGAAACATACTTCAGGTCGACTATGACCTAAAACAGATTTCGTGACTGCCTAAAATAAAATATATGGAAATATAATAATTATTATTGTAAAATAAGACTACTGATTATGATATTT
This sequence comes from Myzus persicae, assembly GCF_001856785.1. Lineage (NCBI taxonomy): Eukaryota > Metazoa > Arthropoda > Insecta > Hemiptera > Aphididae > Myzus > Myzus persicae. The sequence continues at coordinate 197,733 of NW_019103879.1, forward strand.
TATAAAAATTCGAACCTAAATATTGTACATTTATGCAACAGTAAGTCATAAAATGTATAATCTATTGTATTGTTTACGTTTTATTTTCAGTGACGACGGAGGGGGACGCTTTTAATCGATCGTTTATCTTCAACTTTGGTCCGACAAGAGTCAATGTGACTACTTAACTCAAGTGACGCTTGTGATGGGGGAAATGTGTATTTTGGACTCAGGTTATCTAGGACTCTATTGACCATGTAACTGTTAAATCGTATGTAGTAATGACTTACGGCCATTGGTTGTTATTCAAAAATCGGCTCTCACATTTTGCAGCTATTTATTTTCATTTGATTACGCCTTTTTAGTTGTGATACAATAACCATAGAGTCGGAAATTATTGTTGATAATGATATTATTAATATCGTGTCAGTTCCGACCCTCACAAAAAATCGGAGTGGTTCTTTGGGAGACGACCGACCCGCTGAGATTATTATTTTTTAAAATCATTATAACTATTTATTCTGTCCTATATGCTATTATTATATTTACTACCTAAGTATTCAAATAAGTAAATAAATAAATGATGAGTTTGCATTTGAATGCACTTCACGATTAATTTGAATAACGTTATTGTTAGGTATACCTACATAATATTTTATATAATAAAGTAACAGAAGCGTTAAACAACATAATTTAAGATTATGAACTAATAAATTCAAAATTTAAAATATACAAATACACCGTCTCGCTCTAATTTATTCGAAATATTCGATATGGCGACGTTCAAACGAACTATTTCGAAACGTTTAGTACAGTATTCAAAATATAAATTTTGGGTTAACTGCGTGGAATGGGTTAGGTTAATAAACTAAATTTGAATCCTTCTCTGTTTGAAGTTTGGCTATTGTTCAGCTAATTTATTTATATACAATTGGACCACAAAATTCTTCTTTAATTCCTTCGTCTTAGATGAGTAATTTCAGCAAGTTTACTAAACAACCCTTCATTTGACGCAACTGTTACTTGAGAAGTTCTGAAGTTCGAAACTTTTGATTACCATTTACTTTATTCCGTGCACCTAAATTGCAGACCGAGTGTTGGACGTACATCGCAGGTATCTCCATATTTTACTTCTCGTTGCTCTCGTTTAATCAAATTTAAATATCATTCATAAATATATCAAATCGAATAATATGGTGATTTAGCATAAGAATGCATAATTGTCTGTAGCGGTAAAATTATAAGGCTTTTAGTACTGTCTTCACACAACCTTATATTCAATCAGACGGACTAAATAAATCACAAACTGAATTACACAACTAATACACTTGCTACATAATATTGTTATTCAAATCGTTGAAAAATTTGATTACACTTGTTTGATGTGTTTTAATTCGTCATTGTATTATATCATGCCAATACTTATATTTAGGTAATATCAATCCAAAACTATCTGTTGCGTTTTGATGGAATAAAAAATTCTGACAACTTCCATGTTTAATGCATACTCCTAAATCAGCTCAATGTCTATTGCTTAGTGATAATTCTACAACAGTATATCCATCATACGTGTTCACGAACGGCTGTAGACATTTTTTCTCTTCGGTCTACGAAAAAAAAATAATCAGTTGCATACAAATCAATTCAACATCTATGCAAATCACTGTCTTGAATACGGTATTTCTGAGGGCCGTCGCACAATTTTTTTTTTCAGTATGATGATACATATTTATAAAGTAGGGGTACATTTGGTGGTGGTGGTGGAATTTAGATTTGGGATGCTTAAATGTATTTAGACATATCCGAGATTATATATACACGTTGTAGGACGTAACAGTGTATTCACGGGTACTATTTATCATAAAAAAAATCTATACCACCAAGAAATAATAACGCCACTGATACAATCGATTGATTATTTACTGAAAATATTGTTCTTGTTTATAAAAAAATAGTTATGATTATGAATTTATTGGAATTTTTGAACGGACGATTTGAAAAAAATTGTTTTTACTTCCACATGAACGCTTGAAATTGATTAAAGTTTAGATTTCAATAATGATAAAAATAATTGTTTTTATTAATATAAAAATATCGAATAATTTCCTGAAAATATACATTTACCAAAATCAATCAATAAATTAAAATATAATATTGATTAATGATGAACTGTATTGTAGTTAGTAAATGTTTACTCACGAAAAACGTGTTAAGATCAGTGCAACAATGCGAAATCTGATAAGAAATGTATAATACATTTTTACTCATCCACTGTAAACTTCATATAATTATAATTAATAAACCCTTTGTGTGCTATTTGATTTATATACTACATAAACATTTTCAAGAAATTATTTTCCAGTTTATTTGCTTACTAAAAGTACCACTGTGAAAATTGCAAGTTAACGATGTTTTAATGTATGAAAACTCGGATTAAATGTGGAATGGGATATTCTAATAAAACTTAATATATATTTAAAACAATAATAAAATAATAATTTTGCTAAAACTAATGTTTTCGAAAATAATCTCTTAGCATGCAAACTATAGCGAGAATCCGCCTATTTGCGCTAAAATAATTATTGCGTACATTGTAGTATTATATATGAAGTAGAGTATTAAATAATAAAAAAGTGTATTTAGGTACTTGTTGTGATTAAAAATTGTAATTATTTTTATAGGCAAGTTATGATATTATATACTAATGACATATTTTTTCTTTGTTGCAGGTAAACATGTGTTTTATTTGATGTTATTTAAAAGGAATGGTGGCAATGAAAACAAAATATATTATCATAAATGTGAGTAAAACAACATTTTAATTCATATTTTATCGATGATATAAATGCGTACCTAAAATATTATACACTTATATACGGTAAAAGTATGACGACGGTTATACTAAATGTATTGAACTGAACCTACCCCAGGAATCTAGTCGGATTTACCTTTTGAAAATCTTCTCATTATACTCAGAAAATGACTATTCACAAAAGTACATTGGAAACTTGAGTTCCGATACAACACCATCGTCGCGACGAGAGACTATTATATGACTGTTGACTGAAATAATCATCGAATCTTTATATCGACGTGTGTTTTTAATGAATCATCCTTATTGCTTGCACGGGATATTTATAAACCTGAAAATAACTCATATTTTCCAAGTTTCAACATTATCAAAGTCTAACTCAATTAATTCTTCCCCTCGACGACCCAAATCCAATAACCTCTCAACTAGATAGGGGGAAAAAAGTAATATTAAAAAATAATAAACCACATAATCCCTAGTGAATAAATTTATATTTTTATATATTATAATTATATATATGCTAGCGGGATCGCCGATTTTCTCCTGAATGTGTCATTAATCAAAATGCTGGGGGTGTTCGGAGGCTTAAAACGTAAGGTCATTAGTGACCGACCTCTCATTATTTTTCTAAACGGTACAACATTTTTGTTCGACCTATCGCTAATTACGTTCCCTACTCTTGTCAATTTTTTTAATGTATTTATTATGTATTTCGTTTTTTTTTTTTGCTCCCCCTTTCATCGCCGTAACCCTCGGTAGTTTTTAAACATTCTGCTCAACTCTGTATTAAATCGACGCTATTGACAGCGTTTAACAAATTCAACCAAATATATAATGATCGACGTCAAAACGTGCCAAAGGTACTGCGATTATATCTATTACTTTTAGTCTAGAAGGTAGTTGTGTGATAAGGAGTGAATGGTCTTGGGTTTTGAAAGTAACTGCTCTGATTAAGCTCATTAGTAACGACGATCGGGTGAGTGTTATACACACAGTGGTGCTATGAAGGCTTACAAACCTTCGAGAGTTTATTTCATTTCAATTAGACTTTGTGTTGTTGACATACATTTCTTACGATACTTATTTTATTGCTTATCAACATTTTAAGCCCCTGGAAAAAATCTTTTACTAGTCGTTATGTGAACATATATCTATTTAAATTATCCTGTTTAATGCAAATTACTTCAAGTGGAAGATTATTACACATATTATAGTGTTTATTTTTTTTTATTGAGTCGAGTCTTGAGCACTCAAAATCATTTGTCTGAATGTTATTAGTAGATTTTTAATGTGGGAGAGAGTATGGTTAGTTTGGAACATGTGTGTATGTAGCGAGGATTCGTCACTAAAAACTTAGATGGTCACCCATCCAGGAGTTGGCGACGTCAGCTGATGCTTGACTTCATAACACGTTCGTGACTACGGCTAACCATCATGCCATAACACGGCGCTCCGTATAATATAACATTATACGTAGGTACAAAAAATATCAATTATTACTTTATTGTTTATTATGGGTACTTAATCACTATTGTTTTCACTCTTTTCATCATTTGCAAATAATTTGCATTGTAGATAAGTCGAGATAATAATTATGACTTGAAACCAAAAATTGAATTTAATCTGCATCCCTGTGGACATGAAAAGCTCATCATAATATTTTACAACGTAATTGAGAAATCTTATTTTTATTTCCAGTTGTCGCGTGAATACAATTAAGCGACAAAAGACGAATGTGATAATTAATATTTTACCGTAGACATTCAAACAATTAATGGAATGTTTATGCATCGATTAAAATAATGTATATTGCTGACAGTAAATATTTTGTATTTCTGTGTATAAATTATAAAACTACGTAATAGCTCCACACGTACCTAGTTTTATTCTGAATACTGAACAAAATAATTTATACTGTTGTGTGTCCCCTTAGTATTCATGATCTCATTAGATACATAGTTGAAGTTGAATTTCTTAAGTTCTAAGAGAAAAATGCAATCTCTCTTATCCAGAATACTAAAGACGTCATAAAATTCAAATTTGTCTTTACTCGTAACATTAAATAGTAATTTCACACTAATTAATTCTTAAGAATTGGTAATAAAAACAGTTTTACGTACAATATGATAATATTAAGATGGTATTTGGGATGAAAATACGTAGAATTATCTGATTACTAAATACGTAAAATATTATGAAGAGGTTTCGGTAAATAATACAATGACGAAAAGTATTTTACCGTTAAATTTATTCATAATATGAGTGTTTTTTATCTAGTAAATATATTTTTTGTAAATACCAAAACAAATAAATATAAATAACACATTATGCTAAAAAAATAAGACTCTTATAACCAAGTGAAAAATAATTGTGTCAATGTTCATTGTGTCTACGGCACTGTTTTAACCTAATCTAACCTAACATAACCTAGCAATACGACAATAATACTTTCTACTATATACCAGATGAACCATTCAACGACATTTTTCATTAATTCAATAGCTATTAAAATTTGTCATTCAAAACCTATGTGATAGGAGGAAACAGGGCAATCCAAAGTTTCTTTATAAACATAATAATGGTGAAGTTACTGCCTTTGCCCTGATATCTAAAGTTAACTTCAGAGTTCCTACTTTTTGTTCCAAATAGTCTTTTCCTTTCCTCATTCCTTTTGGCTGCTACAATTATTTGACTAATCGCCCTATTGTCCGTATGTTGAAACTGGCCAATGAGGATCCTCAATTTTTTTGTACTCAGTGTAATGATTGTCCGTTCATTCTAAATTTTTGGTAATTTTCTTGTTTATTATTATTTAATACAATACATTGTAATTGGGCTCGTCCCGTATTTGATATAAACAAATAAATAACGGTGAAATACAACTTTCAAAATGTTAGCTGTAACAAATAGTAAAAATTATGTCTTGTACAAAGACTTATTAAAATTAAACAGAAAAAAACATATAGTTAAAAGTGTCATACTTCGAATGAACGCCCAGTATAATATTATGTAATGCTCACTAGGTTAACAATATTATATGGTTAAAGCCTTATAGAAAAAAAAAACTTTTGGTAAACAGTGTTCACGACGGGCGTTGGAATGAAATTCGTAAAATCGAATACTTATATAATCGCATCATTTAATGACGAAAAAACACAATAAGGTTGGTCGGATGTGTTAGAAAAAAAAAAAGAGAGAGAGACCCGTTTTACTTACGGCACTTGATAGCCACGGTACCATTTCAGACAAGAAAAACGAAATTAATCGTAACACCCGCATAGAGGCTTCACGTCTCGGGCACGACTTATGATTATTACAATAAATTATAAAGACCGTCGCATTGAACGCGAACAGAACTATTTGACGACAGCGTGCGCGCGGATTAGCCAATTGAGCGGATAACTTATGGCGCGGAGGTCTAGCGTGCTAATGACGGCTATTTTCTTGCTCCGCTCTGATTTTCGGTAAGATGTTTTAGTGACAAAGTGTGCACAATTAGCGAGGTTCCGACGGATTTAACGGGACGACAATATTATGCAGTTTCGGGAACTGCAGCCCCGCGTATCGCGATAATTATATCGTCCGATGTGTAGGTAATTTCTTTGGGAGTTCGGGAATAAACGGCTGTCGGTGTCGAGAAGACGAAGAAAACCAAACGAGATTGTACCTAAACAAGGGGGGGGGGTCTGCACACACACGACATAATATTATGATATCCGTGTAAATTGTATTTACATTTTACACACATCGCGATATTATTATTGTGATGCGAGAATTCTCACTTGATCTAGGCACCCATATGAACGACGACAAAGCATACATTTACCGCGGTTATTTAGTTTTTATTTATTTTTTGTATTGATCTCAAGTATCGAAAACTATGACCATAAGCATTTTCGTAGGGGGAATACTGTTGGTTGAGGAATGCGGGCAAGTGGCGCGAGGAGGGCGAGGATTCGTCACTAAAAACCCGTTTGGTCACCCATCCGGAAACTACCCACACCGTCCGATGCTTGACCTCAGAACACTTTTATGGCTGAGATCAACCACCAAACCTCACTAGGCCCAACACATATTTTTATTACAATATTACAATATTCCCGTAAATAAATATATTTTATTCTAATATCCAATAACGGTTTGGTCAATAAAGTTTTAACATAGTTTATATTATATTATTATTTAAATATTAATATCTCCTAAAGTGATTTTGATTTATAATATAGTATAATGGTATACAAATATTGTGTATAGGTACAATATGCTTTATTTATGTCGGATATTGAGATATATATTTTAGGGTGGTTGGTTCAAAAAATAAAATATGAAAAAGATAATAATACCGTTTTAACCATTGACAAATTGAGTGACCCTCAGAGCTGCTCGTTGGAAGAAGTATTTCAGTATTCAATTGCAACTCACATTAGTGATCGGATTATTTATTATGAATGATTTTTAAACAAATACAATTCAAACATAATATTGTACGATTATAAAAATATTAATTTATATTTAAGTGATCTCAAAAATTATATTAACTTACCTATTAAAAAACTATAACTACTACGAACGTAAAAACATGGAAAATAATTCGCCCATTAAATATAATTTTTCATTGGAGTATTGAATATAATTCTGTAATTCTGGGTCAACAACCTGATGATTAGATTATAAACAAATTCAGGTTCAAACAAAGTGTAAAAAGATTAATTTTTCAATATGATGGTTACAAAAAGTATCATGTTTTCATTAAACTAATTGAATTATTTTACTTTAGATTTTTATTTATGCTATAATAATTTAAAAACTAACTTCATACAGAATTTATAAGACTTACTAAAAGTGGTTATTATGTAGTACAATGTTTAATAATTTTACTTGTATACTTACGATTTAATTATATTGTTTTCATTATTTTAAATTAATTTAAAAACTTAGAACAATTTACAACATCCAAGTATTTATTAATAACGTTTAATTTTTATTAAAATATATTATATACAAGTCAGTGATAAAAACAATGTTCATTAAATACAATTTTATGAAGTAATTTTTATTCGCAGTTATTTTTATATTTTCATCTCATTAAACCTTTTAGAGATTGAAAACTAAATATTTTTAACGCCGGTTATAAATAGTAGTATTTTGAGCTGACATAAAATTGGTATTATTTTTTATTTGACGATTGAACAAATAATGATCGGGTTGGGTGGTTCACCAGAAATACTTATAATAATTATTTTCGAGAAACGCAACGGATTCCTAAATAGCTGGGTAAATAATTGATCGTGTTTGCACTAAACTTTTAATTCGCTCGTTGTTAAAAAATTTACAACGTCGGAATAAATGTTTCATTGGTTATTTTGTCCGCAGCACTAATTTACATTTTCCAATGAAGCTTGTATTATAACAGATTTATATTATTTTTATTTCATACAATTAATACGGTTGTCGATAAAATATAATAAAATATAATAATATATTATAATATGATATAATACTATTGTGTACAATGCATTATTCCGTGTTACTGTTCCAAACGTATATTACGATGATAAAAGGCATTTTGCACGTTTTGCTTGACCGAAATATTCCGTCGAATTCAACACTAGTTTGGTAATATTGCATTTTGCGTTTCGGTTAGTACAGCGTGTAACACCTCAGAATGAAGATCTTCAATATCATGATATTGTGTTGTCTGGCAAAAAAATCGATTCCTAAAACTTCCCAAAACGATTAGAACAACGCAATAATAATATTATGATGTAGACATATTATGCGCGGCGGGCGTGCGCGCGCGCCAGTAATAATAAGAGACTGTAACGAGTTGAATGTGTCCGCTCGCGCGTGCCGGCTTTTCCTCGATATTAATATATTGTTAGGTATGAAACACAACTGCACTTTTGTCGGACCGTCTCGTACGACGCACACGCACCGAGTGCCAACGGTCGCGGTCAACCCAGACTTCGGGGGATCGGACGACGCCGCGAGGGTTTAATTTCCCGGCACCACCGGCGCAGTCGTTTGACCGCCACCTCCACCGGCACTGCTCGTCTACCTCCACCGCCTCCACCGGCTTTGCGGTCGGTTTCCGCGTATACAGTGCCATATAATACGGCGTGTCGCGTAGTACGAGCCCCGTCTAATGAAATTTCTGCCCAAGTCCGTATATTATGCGGACCGATGCCCCCCGTCCGCAGAACAAAATATTATAATAGTACCTACCGCATTATAATATATATATATATATATATACACAGAGTATCGTATAATATACGCGTGCGCGCGCACGTGCGTGACGAAATATTAAATGAAACGAACGCATCGCGGTTGACGTCCGTCTGCAGACTAATACGCGATACTATAATGTAGACGTGTTAAATAATATGTAGGTGTCCGAGTGCCAACGGCGTTGCAAAGATATCGTAGACATATCGGTTGTAAAACCAAGCAGTGCGTGAAAGAGATAGAGTGCAGTTTAAGAAAATCATAAAATAAACTATGTACAATATCATGGAATAATCATCGACTTTTGTAGACGGAGATCAATGGACAATTATTTGTTCTTCTATAAAATCTTCCGGTATGCTTTATTTCCTCCTAACAGCGTTGGATTCAATACCTGTATTTCTACTAGCAAATCATTTATTTATACGAATATAATACCAGTATATAAATAACCCGACTTCGGCCAATTTTTTTTTTTTTTTGGGGGTGTGGGCAAATACTACGTAGTACTTGCACTATATCACTATATATTATTATAAGTGTATCCCGGTTCGAGTGTAACTCAGTGTTAGTGTCCTTTATACCTCAGTTCACGGTTTTCTACTCTTTAAACTTTTCTGATATTTCTGAAGACAATCCCTAAGATGTTCGTCAAAATCAATGAAAATGTTTTTATGTATATAAGTTATAAACTAATATATTTGGTTTTAAGATACAGTTTCCTTAATTGAGTCCATGCAAGCGTTCGATGATTTGATGCATGTTTGTACATTATTAGCCCTCGAGCAACCTGCAATGGCGACCATTTATAAAAAAAGTTTAAATTTTCACCGTGAAGCTCAAAATCTTTTTTGAGGACCTGTTTAAGATGAAAATCTTTTCTTAGTGGGTCACTATAGTTCTGTGCATCATACAACAACTATTAACCAAGTTGCATACTCATGTTTTCGATGGTTTACGCTAGGTAATGATGAACCAGTTAGGTAGTCAGGACAAGTTTTTTTATATTAATATTTAATAATATTATGATTGATATAATTATCAGAACGTGTTTTTTATGTCGAATTATCGCGTTGTTTGTATTTTTTTTCCGCGAGTAATTAATTCCATTAACAGCTTTGTCATTATATCAGCTGTAGTAGGTACAACGTCATATTTCACGTACATATTATTATTATATATTTTGACCGATGTGCTTAGAATCGACGTGTCGGTGTCATTTTATGAATTTTCTGACCTGACACGTCGCATGCTGGACTACGGTTTTAAAAACATGTGGATGAACCCACTCTTCGTCGATTTATCCGATTATAAATCATTTTCAAGAAAAAAAATGACAACAAAATTAACGTTGTTTTTTTTAGAACGACTAAGATATTCTAGTCGCCCTGATTTAATTCTATTTAATCGATAAACCATCCTAACCATCGGCGTTGAAATATTCAAACCACTATAGTTCAAAATAGGTATTTCAATATACGATTTTCAATTAATTTTGAATCATTCGGACTTTTTTTTTTATTTATTTTTTTTTTTATTTTCAAACCCGAATGTATCAAACGAAATCTTTTACACTCTAAAAAAAAGTATTTAATTTAATTAATTAAAAACGTATTATTTATTTATAAATCGGGAGAAAAAATAAATATAGAAGAACTGTACAACTATCGTAAATAATATCAAACAGATCCGACTGCAGTGGCCTCTGTGCAATGACAATAATATTATGTCATGTCGCGAAGGTCACCGGCGCGACGGTGATGGTGTGTCAGACACATTTATTTTCACTTCAGTCGAATTCAATGTTTTTTTTTCAACACACAGTTTTCATTAATTACATTTTTTTACTATATAAGAGGAGCCAAGGTGAATATAATATATTATTATTACGAATATAATAATATTTATCAATTCGGTCGACGATTGTCTTTATACTTTGAAACTTTAATACGCCATTTTATTACACTATACCCACGTCAAAATGTCTACAACAAAGTCATGAAGTACGTAAAACAATAAGTACGCACAGCTAGTAAATATTAACAGCCATAATCGAAAACAAGGCAGTCTTGTGTCGTAGATACCACTTAACTATGAGGCATGTCATGATGGGCCCACTCGTGGCATATGGTTTCGTTCGGTTTTCAACATATTTTTTCGATTTCCATTCTACCACATTATGCTCTGCGGCTAGATTTTTAGAGTCCCGCGATACCTGCTAAATTCAAAAAAAAAAACAAATGAATAAACACCGTGGAACACGGCCGGTCGGTCGTCAGACGCGTATAATCAATAACATTAACCGTAACCGCGTTCGAAGTGTAAACCACCAGGGCGGCCGGTTAACGGTCTCGCCACCACGTGAACATCGTACAACGTAGTTCGGAGATTATGAGGTTGTTTGGGATCGCGTGCTCCGCGTGTGTTTCCGTGCACAGTCCCTCAAAAATCCCATCGAATCCGATGAGATAAATTGTCTCCGAGGGAGCGCGTCCATTATTATTAACTGTCTCCGGAACGACGCTCCCGCGGGAAACTACGAGCTGATAATAATATGAGCACAAAACTGACGTTTACATGTGCGCGGCATAATTAATTTCCAAAACTCAAACGCATGTAGTGTGACCGCGCGGGTCCGGTGACACGGTACTGAATTTTTTTCCCCCCAGCCCGCGTATTGATTAGTTTTGCGATTACACACATCGTAGAGTAAAATATGGTCCGCTGCTTAGGGTTGAAACGGAGAAAAAAACAACGACCAGCAAAATGATATTAACATCACATCGGAACGCGATAAGCATGCCTACATTTTTACGTTAACAGATTTTTTTGATTTTTTTTTTTTTGTCGACGCTGACATTGTAATTACAATACTTAGTGACGGTCATTTTTTTTTTGGACACAACATAATATTATATTTCACAATGAGAATCTCTCGTGGCACGCGGTCCGCAGAGAGACATATCCTGCCCGAAGAATATAATATCCATCCACGATTTCAACGAAAAATGCATGTGCAAACTCTTGTTGTCTATATCGTTCGTTTATTTTCGTTGATTTATTATTAGTATATGGTGTTTTTACATCAAACTGTAACAATATCGTTGCGCCGCTACTCAAAAGAACCCTTTTTTCCCCTACAACAATATTTATTTAATGAGTCTGATTCAAACCAAAAACGCATGCTCTGCAAATACTTGCCATTTTGGCATCGTACTTAGTTCTATTGTCTTAGGTTTACCTATTCGTTGTTCGGTATCATATTATTATTATAAATCTGACATAGCACGATATCACAAAGGAATAACTTCAAGTTTATTTTTCTTTCATATACCTATATCACACATATTATCAATTTATTACGATACTCGGTACCGTATGTACAATTTATTTCAAAACTGCAAAGTAAACAAAAAAAAATCGTCTTTGTCGTCCATCAACGTCCCGAATCTTATATGATCTTGGAAAACATACAGCTCTGTTTCCAACATTATGAAAACGACCGTTTTATGTCCTATGGGAAATATTTGTATAAACTTTTTTGTGTACACACCACATTTTTTTCTGCCACAGTACCTGTACGGTTTAATCTTTTTTCAGAACGTTTGAAAATCTCCGTTGAACCTCATGAGCGTAGGACACAAGCTTGAAATGCCATTTTTTGTTTTTGGCTGTCGTATAATTATGCTCGATTATTGTTATCGCTGACTGCGATCTATAAACTGATGGATTTCGATTCGACTGACTAATGTTTTTGGTCTCCCAAAAATTAGATTTTGATCTGAATAATGGCTATACGGGCGGTGGCGAGTCACGAGTTTAGGTACTAAAATATTTTCGGGTTACAAACCGCACTGTAATTGGCGCCCCATTAGACGTTATAAATGTTAATCACTTAGCACACGACGCGCGAGCAAAGCACAAAAGAAAAGTTTAAAAAAAAAAAACCGGACGAAAAATTTCATCATCTATTATTATATTTTTCCAGTTTCTCGTTTTTCTCGTAATATCAACGAGTACAATTTTTTTTCACCACTCTCGCTGGATAATCATCGCCCGAGAAAATAAATCATTCGGGTACATTTTATTTCACTTTCGCTCTGCATTATACTACACACAGACTGCGAATGAATGTTGTTCGCACAAGTCGGTGCCGTATAATAATAATAATAATAATAATAATAATAATAACGATAATATGAATAATATAAAACGTCGTTCGTTCGTGATGCAAATCAAATTGTATTGTTTTCGCGATTTATACGCGATGCGGGCGAGACGACATCATCAGATATACGGAAATGTGCGTCGCGTTCGGAGGAAAATTCCTTTATGAATTTATTCGTCTCTTCTATTTCCAAAGCGTAAAACAAATTTACGTTTCTCCGTATCTCCGTGTACACTCAATATCAGTGTGTCGTATATTACAATAATATATTATACATAACACCGTACAGAGTGCAATCGATCTATATTTGATCCCGAAGTTAGGGTAAGCAGCACATTATTTATATCATAGGGGTATATATAATGTAGCATTGATTGTTTTTATGTAAATAATGTCACTCGATAAAAATATTATTTTTCGGCATTGAACGTGTGTATAGAAAAATTGAACAAATACCTACATATAAAGTTCGTTTGCGGAAAACTAGTGTGTACAGTACAACAATAATAGTAAATGTATCCGTCCATAATACATGGAGTGATCCTTTTAAAGTATGACTATCAATATTATTTCTTACGGAACACACTAACATTTTGAACACATTTATTTTACATACCTAATTGTAAGTCTTTATACAACAGCATAATATTATATTTCTAACCTTTTTTTGGGTTAATTATTATTATTCTTATTTTTTTTTTTTTTAATGACCTATTTTTCAATTTCATACACCGAGGCTAAATACAATATTCGGAGTATTTCAATAAATAAAAATCAAATGTTCAACAGCTAGCTTATTAGTCATAAGTATTTTTAGTTTAGTAGTAACGGAACAATATTTGTGGAGTATATTCCAGTGTACAATAACTCTCCTCGGCTCATATTGACTTCAAATACTTACAAGTTATGAGCTACTTAAAACTAAATACTGCTAAACTACTAAATAATGAGTGTTTGACGTTAAACGAATATAGACATAGAATCACAATAGATTTGTTTTTCACTTTAACTATTCGCTTTTATAACACTAAATATTATGATGATGAGATAAAAATCACATGTTCCTCTCGTTTTTTTTTTTTTGTATTTTTTACTTGAGCATTTTGAACGACTTTGCCTCTACACCATTGAGTTTTTAATATGAAGTACACAACACAGTAAAAAGTACCATATATTATTTTAATGACACATTGATGTACTTACCACAATAATAATAATATATCAAACGTGTTTGCTATCAATACAAAAACGTGACGACTCACAAGTGCGTATTTGATCATAACTTTATTATTACTCCTCGTTTGCGGCGGCGTTGAAGCGCCTTCAAATATTGCCCACCTACCTCACTGTTCAGAGGCACGCCGTTGGCACAAGAAAAAAAAGGAAATCCACCACTATAGCGTGTACTTACAGCAATTAAAAAAAAAAAAAAACACCATGGCTCAAATGAATTAGTGTGTCTCTCGGTTTTTAAAACCATCTTGTCGGCTTTCGGCACGCTCTGTCACACTGCACAGAATATACATCAGTACAATTTTGCTTAAACCCTGTGTTGCCGGCTCCCCTTACACTTGTTTCCGGAAGTATACCGCGAGGGAAGGGTTGTGTAGTGAAACGAGGTGCTTTGACGTCTCATCCCTTCTTCAACGGCGACGGGAAGACTGTTCGTAAATCCACTTCTAAAAAATTAATGGTGCCTCCCTCTTTCTGATTGCACTCAGAAAAACTGTAGAACGTCGCTTTGGCTCGACCGACTGTCTCTTAATACGTATTTCCACATATTTCCCGAACCGTGGTTTTTTAAAACAAGTTTCTATGTTTTTCTACGAATAGTAGAACAATGTCGATCAAACGCCCGAGTTATGTTTGAGTAGGTAGACAGTTACTCGAGTAGTCTAAGTTTAACAATTATGTGTCTGTCTCAGAGTTGATTAAAATCATTCTTATTAATGAAAGAAATTATTTAAAAATTAAATTTTTTTTTAGAATAATATCCTTTTCGGATATAATATATATTACACAGACGAGATGATTGTTAAAGACAATATTGCTATAACTCTGGTAGCTTCGAATTAATTTACTGTATTTTTTTTTTTATTTACGATATTAATTACAATTAATTTGAACATCAATAACATATTACTTTATCATCGACTGTTTGTAACTTTCAATTAGTTAAACTAGTTCAACCCATCGTTAAAGTACTATGTAACTATGTAAGTAATACAACACGATAATTGATCAATATTAAAATATTAATATGCCGTTTTCAAAATTACGTATAAATTTAGAAAAATCACAAATTGTGTGGGAGGTTTACCAACGATGAGCACGTTGAACTAAGTGCATATAATGAGTGATTCACTCATGATAGACCACACTAATTAAAAATTAATTTATAAAATAGCAGGAGTATAATTATTATTAGATTTATAATTGTAAATTTTTATTATAATATCTTATATTTTTATAAACACCACGATTCGCCACTAAGCACTCCTTAAACGGTATAAAAAATGTATTGCAAAATGTTGTAGTCAGTGATTGATCATCATAATATGCATATTGAAAAATGTCAAAGATCAGTATTCGAATTCGATGTTAGATATGAAAACTGGGGTGAGCATTAGCTTTTGAATCACTCTGTATAACATTAAATTGGTCGATTGCTGACGACCACGCCGTACGTGCATCTGTGGATATTATAATATAATATTATAGGTAGCTGCTAACCACAGTACTAGTCATGAACTTCGATCTTCTGGGTATCTGCAGCTACCTATATTTTTATAGTATTTATAAGCGTACGCGAATCGAATGTCGTTTGACGAGGGATCGGCATTAATATATTTTATTACCATTTACCGTGTAACTGTGCAACCGTGAAACGTTCTCGATCGCACAAACCACATGGCAGCAGCGGAGTGTGAACCCTACACTCTCGATATTTCGTGTTCGACGCACTGAATTTATTGTAAACGTCTTAGAGCCGAGATAGTTACAACAGATCATTCTAACGAATCGCATACAAAGTTTCGTTTTGCGACTTTCAAGGTCACTCTTGAAGTTCCCATTTCGTTCACTCCAAAGTTATGAGGCTTTCGCAGAAACTTCTTCTTCTCGAAAGTCACAACTCGATCGATTCGAATGTCCCCGCACCGTGCTCCCCGACCTGAAAGCAAAATCCAACCCGAACGACGTGAGTGTCGTGAAGAAAATCTCATTTTATATTTCAACACATTGTATTAATTTCTACGTATGTGGTCTCATTGGCGCAGTCGACACGAGTTGTTCATAAGTTTCTTCGATGGTGAGAAATCTTAGAAAATTCACAATCCGTAGAGCATAACGTGTACAGAGTAAGGAAATATTGCGATATGATGTTATTGAGAATAATTTACAATGATATTAGAGTGGATGTGAGAAGCGAGGCTGTCCAGTGACAGAACCCTCAAGAAACCGCTGTATTGCCTAGTTAGGGGAGGTTTATATCCGCTGGTATTGCAAGGTGTATATTATAGTCTGCGTATTTATTTTTCGAAAACCCTAACCTAATCTCGTGGGGTGACATATAAATTAAGGTCAGATCCCTTAGCTCCCCCCACTCCGTACCGCACGTGTGGTTTCTTTCTCGAGGTTCGTTTATTCCGTTCCTCTCGATTCGCGTCAAATGCCGATGGGATATCGCTCCGAGTACATGTGGACATAAATTATTATTATTATTATTAAACCGCTCGCGTCTCTGTGCGATTTGACCACTGATTTAGTGTACTTTTATGTTTTTCAACTACACCCGAGCGGTCGAAAGAGGCGGCCATTAACATTAATAACGGGGGCAATTCGAACGTTTTCAACGTTTCCCGAAATACCTGTCCGATACCGTCAATGGTCGACCATTGACTATAATAATTGTCCAATTTAGTGGGATATTATAATTTTGCCCACGCGCGTTAACGTCATTTACCATCGTTTACGGCTTTGACCGTAACTTACACACACACACACACACACACACACACACACACAATCGAAAGATATATACGTTTATATAATGTGTGTGTGTGGGTGTGCGTGAAACATGGGGTCGGAAAATAAATAATAAATACATATATTTATTAACGCAACGGATATAGGAAAAATATCTTTTTCGTTGCTATAAATAACGCGCAATACGAAATTGTTGTTTATAATTCATGTCAAATTCTAATTAATTGGGAGAGATAATACAATACTTTTAAATACTGTGCATTACATTTTGCACAACTGGAAGTTCTCGAATTAGAGCAATATTATCGTAGTCGATAAATCTCTTTGCGTTGTAAATCACAAATTTAAAACGAAAATCTCGAATTCGCATAAAACATTTTTTTTTTTTAATGTTTCATAGTTGCCAAGTCATTTAGAGTATTTTTTCAAGGATGTTTAATTTCACACCGTTGTACTACGATACCATTAATATTTAACAAATTGTTGTATTATAATAAAATAATATCCCTTTTAAAATTTAAAACCAAAACTATTGCTGGACACCTGAAAACTGAAATTCGGTTGACACTCGACACTGCAGTACAACACACAAACAAGGAAAAAGAGTAATATAATTAAGAAGACATTTTTTTTGTTTTTTTGATCATTGTAGTAAACCCAAAAAGAGTAGTATATTACGCATTATTATTCCATAATGCTTATTAGAACATATTTACTTATAACTATAAATTATAAAGGAGGTATAAATATTCAATAGGCATAAATAGAGCTTAAATAGAGATCATAGGTGAAAACAACAAGTTGTTTTTACCTATTTTACATAATAATTCAAATCATCAATATTGGGGCGTAGAATTAGAATATTAGAATATCACGCCACTATACGTCATTGTTAGAACCCTCATAAATACGGGTAGATCATCTACCATTATTTAGAAGATAGTCAGCACTGCTCGATAGCGTAACGCACTTACGACATTGTGCTTAAGGATTTTTATGTTTAAATCATAATTAATAAACTGTTTTACTTTATTGTTACCAAAACAAGTCTAAGTGTTTAATTAATTTCAATACCATTCTTTATCAACAAACATCTCAAGACTGACGACTACGTGCTACGACGTTAAATAATTAAAGTGGTATAGATCGCCGTATCCTGCACAGCGCTCACCACATCACAAACAATAGTATCTATGTATTTTTAAAAATGTATAAAGGAAGTAAAATTTTGATAATGGTGTCGGAGATTTATTCATTTATTTAGCGATATTCACTTTGAAAAAAATCATATCGAATAAAAATAATAAAAATCTGCAGTTTCATTCAAAAGTTACGTGGAATACTTTACAATTAGGTATTTGTTCGGCCAAAACCAGTGACATATAACTCAAATTATTCATAACGCATAACAAATGGCATTAATAATTTTAAAATTCGTACGGCTTAAGAATTCAACAGTTCTGGTTTCTCGACGCGTTTGACGTGCCTAAAAATTAATAAGACCACACCGAACATAACTTTATTATATCGATCTACTTCGAACTGAAAAAATACTCTCTTTAAGCGATGCGCACAATAATATTGTATTTTATTATTTATTTAACTAAAAAAAAAAAAAAAATAGGTAAACAGAAAGTAATTAATTCATGCAAAGGAGATAAGTTTTATCTTATCGATTTCTAAAAATTAATGAAATCTCCGAACATACCATTATTATATCGATCCATTTTGAACTGAATAAAGTATACTCACCATAAGCGACGTACATAATAATATTGTATATTATTTATTTCGCGAAAAAATTCAGTGACACGGAAAGTGGCTAATTCGTGCAGGGAAAAAGTTATCACGACTTACGACCGAGAATATTACCCTAATGCGTTCGGTAATAGCCTAGTAAATGTGAAAAAATGATTATTTAAATTGCATTACGCGAATTTGAGGTAATTTATTATATTATAAAATCGTTATATCAGGCAGTTTACAGATTCGAGTACTATAATTTCGTGTTTTCTGCGTTTACTCACGCTATTAGTATCGATTGCGCTAAGCCCGATTAACTATTTGACAAAGATACGCTGTTTTCCGAAATAAAAAATATCAAAAAAGTGTGTTAAGTACGGTGAATATACGGTCAAATATAAAATAATAATACCGCATATCACGGCACTTTATTGTTTGACTGCTGCAGTATTGCGAATTGTAATATAAAAATGATAAAAATGCGATGTAGATAATGTTGTTATACGTATTAAACACAGCAAGAACTTGCAATATTATTGTTGTAAGGAATCAAATACCCAGGTGTCGGGTAAGTTTTATTCTCGACAAGATTAAAAAAATTAAGAAAATTATGAAAATAATAATAATTAAAATCTCAAATCCATCAAAAGTTCTTGTTTATACTAGTAGATTTGTCATTTTTTTTCTGTCACATGCACTGTATATTAAGCAAAGACCGAATGTGGTTCAACAATCTGACAAATATTTTTGGTTGGAAACACATTTGATTTTATATTCCAACTAATACCTGTGCAATAAGTTATAACAAATGTAGCACACACACATTCATCGTCTCTTCACATGTTGGCTGGTCCATTTATATGCGTGTTGACATATTTCTTTATAATATAATAGTATATTCAATGTTGTATGCGTATCACCACATGGATTATTAGCAGACAAGAAACGCAGTTATAAGTAGAAAATGAAATTTTATAGTAGGAAATAAATAACATCAATAATATCATAATCGCCATCATTGTTATTATACTATTTATTTGCTATCTTTGGTGTCACGTCTACCCTGCCCAATGCTCAAGACCTCCTTTAGATACATGACCTATATTTTTCAAAACCTCTGGCCAGTCACATCATTTAATATGCAGATTGACAATGGGAAATGTATTTTATTATCATGGATAGTGAATCCGATGGTTTTTTTTTTGTGTCATGTTTAGGTTCGTAGTGCGCCTGCGTGGTTACTCAAATATTACATTCGACTACTGAACGCATATAAACGGCGATAGGTCTTCTGAGTTTTGGAAAACGCCAACCAACATTGAAAACAACGTGGTTTGGGTCGCTAAATGTTTAACCTAATTACCAATCGTTGTGTATCGTCGGGTCACGCATCCCGCAGTTGAACGGGCAAAGAAAAGTTACGGTACTTACACGCGATTTTACAGTCTGTTCGTCTACACGGCGCTTCGTGACTACAGCTGACATAATGCGCAGAATATTATATTATATTAATAAGCGTATACTTCGATATTATTGTTTTCGTCTATGGCGAAAAACTAATGAGCTTTTGTTTTTATATTACGGGTATAATGCAATAGGTACCCGTGTAAGAACAAGTCGAAGAACCGAACAAAAAAAAAAAATGCAAACAATTGTAACGGAACATAAATATAATTATTACGAAAAAGGCTCTTAACAGAGCCAACAATTATTATTCACGACAGATAATCGCAACGTAGGACGAGCACAACCAATCACAGGACAGAACAAGAGTAAAACACCACATTTTGGACTTAGAAAGGAATTACAAGCACTTCCGTACATCATATAAACATCAAAAGTACATCTACGGATAGGGGAAGTGAAGACGAAGACAACAATACCTTCCCCGTGGTTGTAACCCCAAAAACTTCGGAGATATAATCAAATCTACCACGAGAGAAAACACAACAGGCACCCGGATAGTAGATTGGTTTACTAGTCGGTACGGATAGTAGTACTTCTACTAGTAAGATTCGGCATAGAAACAACATACTCTCACTCCTTCTTCACACTTCAACCAAACTACAACGAAGACTGAAGACCCGAAGAAACCTCAAGAATATTCAACCA
>NW_019103879.1:219157-241180 GCF_001856785.1 Myzus persicae
GATATTTTGATCAGGCGGATCGACTAGCAACAGGGACCTTACAGGACGCAGAGAAGAGTAATCAACCAGGGGCAAGAACTTACCAATTGGATAACCAACTGGAAGACATTGGGTAATAAATTGTCCGTTTCAGGACAATACTGATTAAAAGAAAGTCCCCCCAAGCGCGCCTGCCTAGGCCTCGCTCGACCCGAACAGAGATTGTGATTAGACGCCACTTAATTGAGCGGGCCTAATACAATTATCTGTTCCGTCCCTAATATTGTATGATAACAAAAAAACTCCTTTCATATTATATAAGAGATTAACGGGAAAACAACATTTTCCATCCCCGAATATTGTAAATATAAAAGTTTGAATAGAAATAAAGCACTAATTATATATATATAAAACAGATGTATTTATATTCTTGGTAAACGGCTATTCTACTTCATAGTAAGTACCGTTTCACGATTAGTGTGTGAACAGCTGTTTAACCGATGAGCAGTCGTGTATTAATTGTCAAAGCGGTGCGGTTCGTTAGGAAGCAAAGATGCAATTATTATCTTTTGATTGGAAGTAATTACGTTAAAATATGGTTTTTATTTCCTAGACTTAAAACCACCGTTTTGCAGAGTTGTCTCGATCATTTATTTAAAGTTAACAATGCGTATTTTACAAGTAGTACATTCGCGAGATCTTAATATACATAAATTGTTTTGTATAATCATTAATCTTGCTGTTATTTAAGATAATAATAATATAGTCCATCAGATTTACCACGAGATATGCACTTAAGATTTACCATCGTAATAATATATTTTGGTACGTGCGCTCGATGAAACAAATTATACTAAAATATAAATCTTCTGTCCCGGGACGATAAGATCAAGGTCCACTGAAATATCCTCCGAGTAATTATATAATATTTTTTCTTTTGGATTTCAATTGATATTATACTACTCAGATTGTTACTTGTTGGCTATTTTTTCTTTGTCCGTGATCACTTGTTTGAGAAAAGCTGGTCTAAAAGTTTCGAGTACCTCTTTATTGGATGGGAAATAATTATCTGGATGGTATAGTTTTAGGAAGTTATTTTCTTAATCGTTTATCTAAACATTAGAAGAAAAAAACGAACAACGACCAATGAAAAATGTTGAAGAGATGTCAACAAACGCTAAGAATCTCTTTTGTAATGATGATGATTTATCATTACTTTCACATTTTCCAACAAAACACATCACTTTTGCTGTAGGTACTCCATCGAAATTAAGGTACCGCTAAGAGTGATCCGTATGGCACACAATGTATAATGCATATAATATACTTCCGGTTTTAATGTTGGAGAATTTCTCCATCAGATAATTTGGACTAAAGTTTTTATAATGAAAAAAAGTTGCATTTAAAAAATACAAACTGTACACTGATGTATGGATAGTGGAATTTATGGTGTCAAGCGTCTTCACAACAATTTTGTAATGTACAAAGTAATTATTTTAACGACGGATGAATATTATTTTTGATTCGTTTAAATTTCATATTCCAGAGCAGACGATTTCTTTGAGTAATTGAACTAAAACAATCGAATTTCAAACGAGTAACTATTATACTAGTAATTTTTATACACATAATAACCATCCTGTACATTTCAGTAATAAAAAATTAACAAATAGACACAACAATTTTGTTTTTTGTTTCGTTAATAATTAAAAACAAAAAAAAAAAACCTACAAACATGTTGAAATTGCCGCTTCCGTGTAGCACAAATTCCACGCGAATATTGCTGCAACACTGTCGGGATTTTTTTAACCTTTTGTGCACTGCAGCGTCATATATTAATTCACTGAGAGGATTTCATGAAAAACACGGACTTCCGTCTGAGAAATACGCATTCGTATAATTTCGGGTATTACCGGGCCCAACACATAATATAATATTGTATATATATTGTATTGTTTGGTAGTCGTGAAAATATTTTTGGATTTAAAAAAAATATTTATAATGAATAAGCCAGCTTATTTTGGACCCTCGCAAACCATTAAACCGATTCCCGTGGCGTGTACGACTGCAGATGTGCCGGTTAAAAACCTGATGCAGAAAATCGGTGTTAATTGAGTGTAAAAACGGAGTGGTAATGAGTGTTTGAAAAATAAATTATTTCGTGGGGGCACGAACAAGGCGTTTAAAACGTCGTGATAAAAAACCGTACGCCCATTGTAATATACGAGTTTTTATTGTCTCTTAGGTCTTTGTCGATCGTTCACACGGTTGCTAATTATTATATCGACTTTTGGCTAACAACGTCTCGTCGCAACTTACTGTTTAATGAAATATGAAAAATATAATACGGCTGGTTAAATAGAATAGTTTGGGTTAGACAAGAGTAGGTTTTTAAGTTCTCCAAAAAACGTCCAGCCTACGGTTTCTGGATTTAGAGATTTACTCCCAAACACGGTTTGGTACACAGCGGAGTGTTTTATTTTTTTATTGTGTACTTGCAGCGTATAGAGGCACCCACTACAAAATTTATTATAATATGTAGCCATATAATATGCTAATATATTAGATATTGAGCAAAGCTGGTACTCCACGTAGGTGATTTTTCAATGATCTCCCAGAAAATTATAAAAAATATATTCTAGAAAAGGTATAATTTATGACACACTCGACTTCAACGAAATCCATCTTGGATAATATTTCTTTATAGCTGCGTCTCTGTACTTTCTAGGTTTATTATATCATAATAATGTATTTTATCCGAATTCGGATATACCATGTTAAATAGAGACACAATAATTATTAGAGTATCTCAATTTTTAATTACGGGTTTCTAATTGAAAAAAAACTAATTATCCCGATTTCCGTGAGTTTGATAACCCTGATTAATATATTATAGAAATTAATTAAAACTATATTAATTTGTTTTGTTACTGCCCGACAATTTGACTTGAATTTGTTAGCTTTCATAAATTATTTTTAATTGAAGTGGTAATGGAATGAATACATTATATAATTGGAGCATGTATATAATATGTACCTACCAAATTCAAGAGAATCAAATTAATTACATTTTATTTTTGTTTAATATATTAATAATTTAATTTTACTATTTTCGTAATTATTATTTCAGTGAACCCAAATTTAGGTATATCGCATTTTTATGTTCATTTACACCAAAAGTCTATTGAAGTGAAAAAAGCTCTAGTGGAAAAAGTACAAACGAATTGCACATTGTCTAGTGTTTTTTTTTTTTATTTAAAAGTGTGTTGAGAAATGCAAATGTCGAGTGTCTAGACATCAGTTATCTCAGAGTGTAGTTTTTGGGAAGTTCGGTTTCGTCGCCAAAGCTACGCGATTTAATGATGTTAACCTTGAGGATTATTATACATAATTCATTTTAAAAACTGAATTTTATATAAATGAAATTTATAGTTTTATAAATAAAATAATAAAATACTGTTACTGTGTACCTTCGTGCTTTGGTGGTGTAGCTGAATTGCCATCCATAACTCCGTAACATCATTTAATAATTAAAATATAATTATATAATTTATTTTTGTATTACATTATTATTATTCGTCTTACATTATGGAACCGAAAAATAAATGACAATGACCATGAAATATGATTATTGAGTTTAATTCATTAATATTATAAATATTATATCGTATTTTAAATGTGCTTTAAAATTGTATCTACTATACCTACTTTGATTATAGTGCATATAGTCAATAAAAAATAAAAATAAACTTTTAAAATTGCACAGAAGTTTTGATAAAACATAAATATTAATTATTAAAATGCATAATTCATGTTGCAACAGTACACTTATTTATTTTTTATAAGTATTCAAAAGGACTAACCGATTGATTGAAGTTCTACTACAGTAGGTATACTAAAAAATGTCAATGATAATATTATGTAACTTCTCAAAATATTAGTATACATTTTATGTCTAATGAAGAATGTTTTAAACGAAATTTATCGCCATTGTATATCATGTTTAAAAGAGTATTAAATAACGTGGTATTGAAAAATATGATAATCGTTTAAGACGACATTAGTAAAGTGTGCAACAAAAAAGAGTTAATGAAGCGGGAGAAGAACATAAATCATTCGTTGTCAATAAATTACGCGATTCGTTTTATGGTATGCATTGAAGTCGCTCTCTAATGCCGAGATGAAAATAAACGTTGAAAACATTATCTCTAATAATATCTTCACCAAAAATATCTCAGTATCTACATTATTATATTACTATCGTTTTCGTCTCATTAACGAATTATACCACTGAAAACGAGTTTTTTTACACTCTTATAATGGGTGAAAATAATTATTGGAGTGCAATAGGCGCTAACGTATCGCCAATACGCTTGATCGTACGTCGAAGAACGACGGCATAATTCGCCCACTTGGTTTTGGCACTCGGCAACCGGTTAGTGTTTTTAACCGGTGGTCCGAAAACTGTAATGATATAATATTATGTTGGGAAAATGTAGATTATTTGGACTACCATTGCGAAAAAAAAAATTGCAACCAGTAGCCGATCACCACAAGAAAAACTGTCAGGGTTACAAACGAAAATAAAATATGAATGTCCGTCCAAACGGGCGGGGCTTAAAGCAAGCTTGAAATACTTTTAAGAGCAATAAAAATATACACAACAAGTGCTACATAATAAGTGAAGGGAAATAATCCCGCCGTTTGGTTGAAATCGGACGACGACGACGACGGTGCAAGATACCACGTGTAATACTGTTTCGTCGATATTATCATATTGTTATTCGTACACAAGCGTTCATTATTATTATCATTATAATATTTGTTTTAGACCATAATACTATGTGGTGTTTATAAGTATTTACGTCGTTACACAAAACACTGTAATATAATACAATGGGACGACTCGTCGTGATTTATTACCCGCCGCCGCTTATCAGGCGCGGTAAATCGAGTGTTATTAATCGAGTAGTAACCATTTTTTATTATTTTCATCATTTTTTTTTTCTTAGTGTGTCAAACACATACGCCACTATAGTGGATGACGAACAAGACATACTACTCGTGAGCCACAAGTGTGTGTCCATGCATATTTTGTGTAATCCAATATTCCAAAGATAATTTTTGAGCTATTTTAACATTGATATGTTTTCGGATTTGCTAACATTTTTTTTTAAACCGATTTTCTAGTAACGCTTTGTTTACTTTCAGAGAAACAAAAATCAATAATAATAAAAAAATAAAAAATAAATTGAAGTCCTAAAAAGATTAATCTAACAAGAAAGAATTCCTAGAATTTCCTTAAATTTGTGGTCCACGCCGTACTCCGGTCATCTAAATTTTAAATGCTATAATTTCTCAGAAATATTTTGAAAGATGTTCTGCTATGCCCTATTCATTGTGAAATTTAAATTATGAAATATAGAAACCGTGTTATGAACAGCAGCAACACTTATTTTTAAATAAAAGATAGGATATAAAAATATTAAAAACTAAAAACACCATGTCTTTGTGAAAATTCAAAAATACATAATTAGTGACGTAAAATTTCAACGCAGCTCCCCGTGTAAATGGATAGATCTGTCTAATCGTAAATAATACCTATACCATAATAATATAATAATATCATCCATGTAGATTACAGTTATACTTCGTCGTGTCGTGTGTCGGCTCTGAAGGAGAATAAAACATGGCTACCGGTAAATTATTATAATGTAACTATATAGGTATCACGAAAGTGATGGCTGTTTGTATAATATAATATGTGCGTGTGTGTGCGTGTATTATGAATTATGATGGATTTTATCGACGTGAACGGAGCGGAAAATACAATATTTCGCACGCACACGGTATGGTAAATTATTATGTGGGTCATATTTTTATTATATTATATTAAACCTATAACATATTACTATTATTATGACGACGACGACAAGACGAGAAAAAAAGCCAACAACAACGTAACGAAAGGCTGAATAAATTATTATAAGGTCGTTATTTTGTGAAGAGAAAAGTGAGTTTCCACTTGGCCTCGACTATGGTGCTAATAACCTATTCGTCGGCACAGCGTCCGGAAAACACTGTCCATCCGAGTTAAGTCGTCTGGCACTCGCGTAATATTATGCGTTTTGTAGACGACAGCGGGGTAATAATTTAATACCCGTCAACCTATATCATATATTGTCGTTATAATTATTATTATCTAGTCCTTTTCTTAATCATATAGTTATTATTTATGCGTTTATCGGCTAATGCACTTTTGCGGTTTCGGGTTTCTGTCACAGGACACGAGACCGGCTGAAATAATCGACGATAAACAGCGTATAAAAGGCCGCACGACCGTCGACCAGCAACCAGTCTTTTACCTGACGTGTAGCAAGACCCACTCGGGCAGACTTGCGCATTTCAGGCAGAGACATCCACACCCGAAACCTATCGGACGGTATTTATATCGGTCAATATAATGCAATAGTCGGAGTATTCTGGCATTGCACCGACTGTCAACACCGTTCGGTAGGTTCCATCTCCCCGTCGCCCGAACTTTTACTATCGTACCCCTATTATAGTGAAACCCAGTGTCATATTTTGTTACTAAAATAAATAATTCGTCAGTGAGACATAAAACCTCTTTGTTTCTTTTTGCTTAGCTCATATTACGAACACAATCATTCCAATACGCTTTAACACTTAAAAACCTTATATTTTAAAATGTTTGATATTTTTATACTACATGAAGTGTGTTCTGTGGGGATACATTTTTTGGATGATGAATCCGGACATATTTCCGCATCAAAATTAAAAACAGAAGTTTGTACTTTTCCATACGGAAAATCTCAAGGATTGAATAAAATGGTCATTAAATATATTAAGACATCCAGACATTAGAATTTGAATAAATTGATTATTAAAAGAAAAAAAATGGTGGTGAGTGTAAGTAATATGTTATGCACAATATATTATGTATTTTTATACACTCATTGAAAAGTTTAAAATTGTTTTGTATTGTTTTGTTTTGTATTTTTGTTTATCGAATTCAAAATTTGTTTTTCGTTCCATTCGCGTCGTCGGCCTTACCCACGTTTTCAATCAAACTCGACGGCGGCGGTGGAGGAAATCCTATTAATTCTCTCCTCGGATGGGTAACAGTCCACTTGTTCCGCCTTGACGTGCCTTTGTATCGTCACACTTTCACCCACATTATTGATATTATTGTATACACTCGGCGAGATTAAAAATAATAATAATAATAATAATGGTAATACCCGTACGCATTTCGTTTCTATAATATTAACTCTTTTCTCGTTCGGCTCAAAATCCGACGAACGTACACTTGAAATCAGCGCTGACGGCGGGACGAAGAATATGGAAAACAAAATGGACGGACCAATAAACCATAATCGTGACCGTCTTCGTCGTCTGTATTCGCGTTGCCGACGAACACGGGCGACAAAAACGTTGAATGTACGGTACACACCTTTACATATTACTACTACTATTATTATTATGCGATACGATCCGTATATGTTGTTGTCATAATCTCGTTTGGACGAATTCGAAATATTTGCACCCCGAGTACCGCATCTGCAGCTGTACATTTATTGCTCGTCCGCACACGAGCACGCACAGACCGCGGGGGGAAAGAAGGACGGACGGACAGGTGAGCGAGTTATGACTGCGAGAGAGGGCGAGGGAGAGAGAGAGGGAGGGGGAGGGGAGGAGAACGAATGAGAGGCAGAGAGATTAATGTAAATTAATTTATGTGCGTATCAGTGGTTGCGGCGGCGGTGGATGCGGATCTGCAAAATGTTACTGCCAGCGGGTTTGCGCGTTCGTGTGTCGGACGAATATAATCCGTTAGACGCGTTTTACCCCTCCGCACAACATGCCGCCGCCCCGGAACGTTTGTCAGACTTGGCTGAATGAGTGGCACAACGATATTGTTATATACGCGTAAATTATATGTACCTAAGCCGCGCATTACACTCGCACACACACTCACTCACACACGCACGCGCAGGCGCATAAATGTCTGCCGCACAAATATACCCGGGAAAATAATGTCAGGAATTCGAGAATATCGTTGCGGTTGGCAGAAGAAAAATGGTCGTCGTCGTCGTCGTCGCCAACGGATCGATGACTTTCTGTACTTTTCGGCGATCTGGACCTCGTGATGTACCTACTGCACTGAATAGCGACAGAACACGCAGGTTGTTTCATCGAGAATATTCTCACCCCCTTTTCTGTTTTTATCATCAGTGAATGGTTATTCAAATTCCTAAAATCTAATTTTTCTTAACTTTCCTTGTAGGTGTGCTTGGGCATGGCATACTAGTAGCCGTAAAAACTCCACTCTCAAGGAGTTTTCGAAGTTTCGAGAAAACTTTGCAGACGATTTGTGGTAGCGTGCCACAAAAGATTTTATTAATACCGTTTGAAATTAATAAAACGTCTTTAAAATACAGTGGTTTCTATTTTCGGGCTCTGCACTGCGGAAAACTGAACAGTTTCGGACGGTAATATCGACCTCCAAGCTGCACATAATATTATTATTGTTGTTTGTGTACTTTTCCGCCTAATATCGTGTAGGCGTTTAGGTCTGCGCGATAATGTTCATACCGATCGAGTACTTACCTAAAATAAGTAGGTATACCGCGCGTGAACGCGGTAAGACGAAAAACGGGTAGAACCGCGATGTATTATTATTACACGATACGCAGTTGTTTCCGACGGAGAGTCGTCTATTTACGATTTCGAATTCGGCGCAAAAAAAGTCAAAACATACAGCCGGCACACGATCGAACAACACAAATATTGGTCTTCCGTGCGGTTTTTCAACACTACAACACGAATATCGTAATAATATTATTTTAATAACAAATTTCGATACGCCGTGGCCCGTCTCGTTATCGGTTCTCCGTGTTACTTAGTGTTTTAAATCAGACAACGCTGCAGCGAGTATTATGTACGATATTTTAGACGTTTTTTCAATTAACGTTAACCGCGCCGATACGGTTTCTGAAATTAATTTAAAAGTTTAATCAACAAGTGAAATTATTTACACGAAAACGGAAAAATAAAAAAATAAATATACATAAACTTCGCGTTAGAAGACCGACGAATTGACGTGTGAATAAATTAACGTTCGCTCCGTCGTGGCAGCTTTGGTCCGCTTTGGGGCTCGTATTGTTCGGTCGAAAAAGAGGTGTGAATAAGTAGGTGTGTTTTCGAAACAATAAAAAGAGGAGTAAAATAGCATAATAAGGTGTACTAACAATCAAAATAATAATAATAATAAAAAAAAAGGTGATTTGCAATTCAAATAAGCTGTACGAAGGTATAATTTGACTTATTATCGGTTTTAAAAAATATTCAATCGTGATAAAAGGTCGTAAAAATTGATGTGTACTTTTTTTTACTCAATCACGCTCGATGAAAAATAATAATAATATATAAACGCGGTTATTTAAAGTTCGTTGAACGGGTTACGACTTGTTAGAAATTTCGGGTTTTATCTAAACAAAAATTGTGGTACATAATACGAGTACCTACATCAGACAAAAAGTATAAATCAATACTCATTATATGATTTTTAAAAGTGAACCTTGTTCGACACTAATATTATATATCTGTTAAACTATGATAATGAAAAGCCGATTGAAATTGAAATATTACGTAACGTAACCTATATGTACACAGAATTGTTGTCAACTCGCATAAAACTGACATCAAATATGGTGTCGAAACCTGTGTGTGAGATATAACTTGTATCGAAGTGTCGCATGCTCCAATGATTTCTATTTTCTCGGTAACTTATTTTGGATACGATTTCGAATACGAATCGCTGCCCAAGTTTATGTCTCCTGAACGAAGATAGAAAACTCGAAATGATACTGTAACAAGTCAAATATGTACAATATTATTATATTTGGACGAGTCGGCGAGTCGGTCGTTGTTCATTTTTAGGAGTGTTATAAATGTTAACCAAAATATGAATAATCCGATAGAGACATCATAATAATAATCATAGGTACCGTTTTTGCAGTGAAATTATTTGTTCCTACTCGAGTGATATAATCTATATACAGACAATAGACTTTGACGAGCATGTGTTTTTAATTTGTCAATTTTCGGATGTGCTACATAACTAAATTACAAATATAATACAATTACACGTTTTCAAAGTTAGTCTATTTGATGAATTGTTATTTTATCGAATGTATGCGATTTTATTTTATTTTTATATTCCAACTGAAACACTGTACATTTCTACATAACTGGTAAGTTGGAGGTTTGTACATATCAATTTACCTATAAACCTCTACAGTCTATGCAATATACGTCTTATTCGCCGAAAGATATTTCCGGTGGACTAAACACTCGTCCCCACGAACAGTACAATATTCGTCTAAACAGACCACATTTAGGGTCCGTTGGCTATGACGGACCAGTATCCATGTTTGTAGGTCTTGTTATCAATCACGAATTGCAGTATATAATACTACAGATGGCAAACTAATGCAACACAATGGCCCGAGACCGGAAAAGCTGACAGTCTTCACCCGGGGGACCGCTTCTTGTCAGTTCGTGGTCAAACACTGGAGAAAAAAAAAGGTTTTTAAAAACATTTTACAAGTGTTGTGATCGTACGAGTCGCGTGTGACGTCGCTGGTCAGATTAGGATGAGTGCGCGTGACTGAGTGAAACATTCGGTCGAGCATAATGACGTTTGGTGCATCGGTGTTGTTGAAGAGCTTAAGTTTTTGACGATAACTGTCCAAGTGCGTCCAGGCAACGCGACGTTGTGTTTGAAAATAAATAAACTCTCACCGAAATCATTTCCGATGAGCTTCTTTATTTTGTTGTATGTTTTATTAGCCCTCGCCTTGCATGCGGGTGTGTGCGAGCTTGAGGCCTAATGATTTTCACTGTTTGCTTTCTGAGACAATAATGACGTTTTGCCATGACGAAAAAACAAAAACCGCTTTGCGTCGTAGCCGACACCTGTCGCCAAATCAATTATTACCGTTGTCCAGTTATCTAACGAATATTTACGTTTATTTCTATTTGACGTGTACCTATCTATAACGCGTAGGATCGCGATGGCGACTCCCTTTGTGATCTGTCCAGCGAGAAAACACGTCGTTGACTGTGCACATGCCCAAGTAACACTCTGCTATCGAGATGGGTTCTACAACGTCCCGTGGGGATGCGCTGAAAACGTATTTTCTTTGGTGTGTTA
Source organism: Myzus persicae (assembly GCF_001856785.1). NCBI lineage: Eukaryota > Metazoa > Arthropoda > Insecta > Hemiptera > Aphididae > Myzus > Myzus persicae. The sequence goes on from NW_019103879.1 coordinate 230,376, forward strand.
TCTTGTAAGAGAAAAGACAGAGGGTAACTCACTGCGTATTGTATAAGTTCTCAGCCTTTTTTCTTCGATAATTTCGATAGTTCATTCATTCCAAATCATATTTTTTCGAATTTCTTTATATACTATTCAGTGTTTATACCATATTTTTAAATTCTTAAGATTTTTGTTATACCTACTTAGGAAACTGTTTATTGAACTAGAACTCCCCCTCCTCTCCACCATGTTACTGTAAATTATTTAGTGGATGATTTGTCTGATAATGTTGTCATATCAGAATCCAAATCCGAATTTATTTTCTGATTTATTTAACTTTGTGAGCAAAGTATAATATGCCCATGATGACAGGTTTAATAGAGACAGCTTCTTGGGCGATTGAAAAATATTAGTGACTTATAATATGAAACTGTTAAAAAAAATATATAGAGTACCAAAATAATTATTATTGGATTCGATGTTTTAACTGAAAAACAACTCTTTCAAATTTTTAATTAGTTACATCACAATTGCCATACAAATTATACACCAAATATATTACAATGATTAATAATTTACAGAAAAAAGTTTGGCTTCACATTTGAAGAAAAAAAACAGAAGTTTCACTCAAGAGCACTCTTCAGTAATGTGAAAATTAAAATATGGCTTTTTAGTAAATTTTAAAAATTTTAAACTAAGATATTGAACAACTGCATTATTGAATAGAAAAACTCGATGATTTTTGTTGAATTACCCAATACATAAAAGTGATTTTCTTTTTTTCTGAAATTAATTTTCATATCCGTGGTGTGCATAATTTAAAACAAATTTTTTATTTACTATACTAATGTGGAATTCGAGAATGTTACGTGTACGGTGTACCTACGTTCGATTTTTTATGTAACAACGATGGTACCTATGAGTTTTTTTTATTAACAGTTTAAAAGCAGAGAGTTATTTAACTTCACTTTTAATTACATGATGGATAGTATCGCTATTAAAAAATTCAAAAAAATTTTAATCAAAATATTTCCAGTTTTAAATTAACTCTCACCTACCTATATACTGCACCGTACACTACCATAAATGCATGTGAATATAATAAGACAATGTTCAATAAAGGATAATTTATTTATTAATAAATATGAACAATTTTTAATTTTTCAAACGACACAATATTATTTAGTCTTCCAGGGCCCGGTGCGGCACGGTGGTTGGTCACAGTCACTAAAATGTTATAAAGTCAAGCGTTGGCCGGTGTCACTAGCTCCCGGATGGGTGACCACCCAGGTTTTAGTGACGAATCCTCATCGTCCTATATATGGGACTTCCAAGATCGATCTAGCCAGAGGTTGAAGGTTACACATAATTAAGAACCGACTAATAATCTTACAGTTGAAGCCTTCGTAAAAATAATAAAACTAAAAAATATGGCGTTGCATTTTATATTATTGTTACAATAAATGAGCAGAGAAGAAGGACAGTATGGTGGTACCTATATAACAAACCCATTACAATGGATCGGTATATCAAATAATATTGTACAATTGCGATAGTTATAATTTTAAAAATATTGAAATATTGATATGATTTTGTCCGGATGGGGGCCTTATATGCTTCCCCTAGATGAATGTAGGGTATTACTGTGTTGTGTGCATGCATTTAATAATATGTCGTTATATTATTTTTAAATGGAAAAAGGTTACCCCCTATCCCTCTATACTCTAGAATTCTGTCACGACAATACTATAATATCGTCGGAACGCGTTGGTATAAAACGGTAGGTGTGTGGTATAATACGACGCAATAACAAACTGACGCATTTATAGAACATAAATATCGGCTAGACGACAAGTGAAAATGTCTGTGCTGCGGTAGACGTCGCGGTCTTTAGACGTTTTGACAATACGGTGGTAGACGCGTTATTGTGTTTGCGTGAACACGGTCGGCAAACACTCCGAGCGATAGACGCGACGACGACGACCGCGAATAATGGCTGTCAAAAAAATTATTTTCCGCAAAATTGTTTTGGAGTTGAAGACCGATGCCGCGTGAGCAACAACAACAACAACAACTGTGAGCTAGTTAATTTGTTAATACAAATTATGTATACATATATATATTACTGCATGTACTCGTTAAAATAGTATATTTATAAATACGCGTTTAAGTTGTGCGCTGTTGTTTGTGGCGTTTATCATCGTTTATATTATTATAACAATAATAATAATAATAATAATAATAATAATATGTATATTTGGTCGGATTTCGCAGTCGGAAACACGACGGGCTTAACATCGGTTTCGGTTAGTGCTTCCGTGTGAATTCCGGTCGCGTATACTCTCCGAGATATAGTACTACGTATATATTTAATTATAATAATATATACGATACTGAAATTAATTTAAACTTTTTAAGCTCGACGACCGCGGTCGCTTGTGTTCAAGATATATATTATAATTTATTGTCATCGGTCATGCGGCCCCCCTGGAATAACAACGATGATGTTTTCAATGTTACAACAAAAGCTGTGTACCTTGGTTAGAAAGCTTTTGGACGAAAACATCGTAACCACGTACCTACTTTTACCTCGTACAAATGCAGTTATGGTCCATTGGTTCCAGATTTCCTAACTAGTTTTATTTAAAAATATATGGTCAATATGTATACGCTTTCCGGTCTCCCAATTCGTTGGGCATCGATTAGAGTAGCCGGCGTTTATCGATAAGATGATTTTTAAAAATCAGTCCTAAGTCTTTTGTTCACGGGAAGGTATCGTGTCTAAGGATTCCTGCAGACACAACCTGAGAAGTATAAATAGTATTTTTTCCAAAACAAAATACCCATTGACGCAAAATAGAGGCACTCCAAATTTCTGACAAATCCTCCCGATTTAAAAGTTATAGTTATTAGTCTAAGCACAAATAAGACTCATCGTGCCCAATAATAATTACAATGATTGATTATTTAACTCATTTTATAGGGGAGCTCGAGTCTTCGCAATAAATCGGGGTTTTTACGCCCATGGATATCATATTGTTTAGAATGTAATTTTAAATAATTTGTGAATAATTAAGCATTATCAACTGTTGAACTGTTAAACAATGTTGAAATATTATGTTATAAATAAGTTAGTTGAGGGACACTTTGAAATAAAAAAAAAAAAAAAAAAATTAAAAATAGAATGTCATTTTCCGAGTCCTGGTAAGTAGGATATTGGGACGTCGAGGAACGGAAGAGTTTCGAACGAGACGATAATAACTCCGTGGACAACAATACAACAATACATCACGAGCGAACACGAGGCGACGATGAGTTGTTATTGTTGTTGTTTATTGTCGACGTCAGTGGTCGGCGACAGCGATCGATGCGTGCCGACGAGACAATACAGCTCGCACAAAGTAAAGTATAATAATATGTGTACCGCAAGTCTAATATAATGTACACAGCGTTATCGAGGGACCCAAAGTTTTGGACAAGATAACGGATCGGACTGATTTTTCAAACTTTCCGCGTATCGCGTACGGTTGTCACTGCGCAGCTTATTGGGACGCGAAATTCGGTTTTCGTCCTACTTATTTTTTCCACGGTTTTCCTCAGTTTTTCGACCGCACATACTCGAACGACTGCTGGACGGAACACAGCGATGCGTGTAACACTCGATTCTCGCCGTGCGCCACCCTCCCCAAACGGTGAGCCTCGACGACAGAAGTTTAGGCTTTTCGTACGCCCGGCGCTGCCCTTATTTATAGTAGGTCGGTGCGCCGTGTATGGCCAAAGTTTAAACCTAAAAGTAATGCCATAAAATATATCGCCGAGGTCGTATGCGATGAAAATTTGTTCGATTTAAATGGGGTCCACCGTTCGTGGGGTGGACAATAGAGTTATATTACGACACCATACCCGTTTTGGAAAACATTTAAAAGGTCCAGAGGCAGAAGCGTTGTGGACTCACTGCGTTAAACGCTCAATGAGTTCAATAGGAGTGGCGAGATTTGGCGAGAGACGTAATTACATTTTCCCGGCACGCTTATGCCATAATATTATACAAAAACGGATAGAGAAATTTGAACAATCTGCTAAGCCAACATTATTATAGGATCGCGGTGATATGCTCGTGGTCTCTTATCATGTATGTATTATGATTAATTAAAATCGTTATCATTTACTGGCAACAATAAATGCAAGTCGATAAGGTAAGAATATCCATAAAAAACAGATTGATAAGATTGACGCATGCGTATATAATATCACGAAGCCTTTAACAGTACACGGGTAGTTAAGTTGGTTTCTCAGCTCGACCTATGGGCGGGACGTGCAATGACTCTGTCTATCGAATAATATTATCAAATATGGCGCGTATATACACATCTTCATTCAGGTACGATTCAAACGTATTTGTTTTCATTTAAAATACCATTTGCAGCCTGTGAACAAATCCTTACAATGACTCAAATCACATGGATAGCATGGAGAAGAAATCACCCTTTTCCACCACCTCTTAAATTATGCGGTCAATAGATATCTACACCAATTAAGTTCGATCTATGTGTCTTGATTTTGTGGGTAAGTGATGGCATACGTGTACGGGAAATAAGAGGTTTGCTATGTATATTGACATTTTTGTGGAAACGATTGTAGATTAGTTGAGAAGATTCAGAAACTGTTTTTGACTTTGAGTCATTCTGTAGCATATGGTCGACACGTATTTTGTTGCGTATGTTACCAGTTTTGATATAGTCGTGGAATACAAAATGAAGAGCTCTGATGTTTATAGGTTTAGCAGCACCCCAGATAGCGATTCAAAATGACCAAACTGGCCTATTTGTATATTAATATTTTTTTCTCTATATTATTGGAACGAACGGGAATGAATTTTGTTATACTAGGTTTTATGTATAATTTTCAGTCGACGTTTTTGATGTTTGAAAATTTTTATGTTTATTCACCAAACCGAGTACAGAGTGGTAGTTACTTTAAATTCCATTTTTTATTAAACCCATGTTGATGTTGTATACATGATCAGAGGACAACTAATGTGGGAATGTCACATTACATATTCAAAGTATATATTAATTTTAATAGTAAAAGACCTTTTGAAATTTTTATTGAAATAACTGTCTTACAGATCAGAGAAAAATATGGTTATTGCATCATGTAAGCGACATGCCGCTGAGACAGAGAAATCAAATACCAGCTATGAGACGTGAACGTAAATGGAAATAAAAATATAATAAAATGTTGATTTTTCATCCATCATATATTTCAGTGTTCTGTACAATTAGATAAATATCCAGTTCCAGTGCAAAGGTTAACGTAAAAAACACGATGAGACCGGTGTGGGTTAGTCACCCTCGAGTACTGATGCAGGTGATTGTTGCATAGTCACTCGGGGCCTTATTGAAACTCCATAAAAACTTTCAAAAACGACGAGAGATTATGGTAGGCAACCACAACCATAGCAGTGTAAAAATAACCAGTATAACATTGTTAGACCATGTACCTACTTCGCGGTAACCATATATTACCATGTACGTATAATGTAATCTGATGACTTGACTTGACTTGACTTCATCATTATAGTATTATACCATTTATTTGCATGTGTGTGTTATATTATATCCATATAATATGCACAATACAAAATATATAGTTTGTAACAAATTTATATCGGCTGCTGTTCTGAAGAAGTTTTTGGATATTATTTTGTTGCCGTTTTTTTGTGTACGATTCGCTTGATATAATAAAATGTCATGGAACATGCGAACACGAATCTTAAACTTTTCGTTTTATAATTTTGTGGCCAAAATAGTTTCGGTTCTTAATTATTTAAATACATATATATATTTTTATTATTTTGTTGGTTTTTCAATTTTAAGTGGATTACAGCGAATCGTATAAGCAATGTATATTATTACGTTTTACACGAACATGTGAAGGAATTATTGGTTGATGAATATAATATTGTAGTCCCTAAAATATATGAATATATATATTTTAATATACATATCATGCATGTATTTATTTATGTATTTATTCGAATACACGAAAAATAAATCCTATTATAAAATATTGAGTATCGTCCAAGTGCTAGGTACCTATAATGTTACTATTGGGAAATATAGATAAATTTATTCGAAAATTACGAAATTTTGTGTACCTGGTAATTTTTTTTTATGTGAGTCAAATAGATGTCACCAAGAGAGTTAATAGGAATGGTGACTTCGATAGGCAACAAAGACTTAGATCCAAAGCAACAAGCTTTTTTTTTAAACGTTTAAACATCTCGTCAATCATTCGTTTTTTAAAACCAACGAACTACCCCCCCCCCTCCCTCTTCCAAACGGAAATATAACATGGAGACAAATGTCTAATAACGTTAGTATATAGACACAACTCCTGTTTATTTTCAAGTATTTGTCACGCATAACCAAAGATACCTTTGTCGTTGACATAAAATGTTCGAATTATGCGGTCAAGCTTATTGATGAGTGACCGCAAATCGAAATGGAAAACGTCCTTACTTTTGGGGTAACTCAAATTGTCAATGCCATATTTAAATATATTTAATATATATATATACACATCAATGTATGGTGGACATGTGGTTAAATTTAAAAAAAAAGAATATTACACATTTAAATAATTTCAAAAACGTATGACCATGACGTGATCTGCTTGACTTTATCATTAATTTCAAAGAACCAGATCATTTGTTTCACTAGAACTATTTCTAACAAACCGTCAGGTCACTAAATCACTAATGATTATAATACATACAAATACATGTTATCTTATGCAACAAATCAATGTACTGTTGAAATATCATTCATGACTATTTAGTGAAAATATTTAATAATGCATTACATGCGTTATAAAATGTTTGACATTTGATTAAGAACAACAATTAACACAGGTTTTGAGTAATAGATATATACAAATATTATATTTAAAAGACAACTATTTTTATTAAAAACATATTCTGTATACCGTAATTCTATGGGTTGGAAACGTTTATTTGCAACAAAATTTTAATTTGAAACTTTGTTCTGGTTTTATGACTTTTATATATTATAATTTGTCTTAGTTTTATTTCTGGAGCATATTATTTTTCAAATTAAATACATATATACAATCACTTTATAACTGAGAATTGGGTTATATGAGCATTGCATGTACTTTATTTGTGAACACAGTATTAGGTAGGTATTCTAGAAACGAAATTACACAAATTGTACTTCGTGTTTTTTTGCCCTTTTAAAAATTCAAAATGTAAAACTTATATTCTTTTCCATGCACAATTTCATACTAAACAATTTGACTGCCATAATTTATTTTGTGGATTTTCCCTCATTGCGGTGAGCATCGAATTGATGTTCTACATTTTACAAAGTTTTAATTAAGTAGATATTAATTTAGTTTATATTGGATCACAGAAATTGTTTTGAATAGTCGATTACAAACTTCATGCTAAACCACATGTTCTAGCACCTGAAATGTATTACCTTGGTGTTACCTACTCTGATGTGATGCTAATTGAAAAATATTTTCAGATTCGATACCATTGGGCGTGATTATCAGATTAGCGTCGCACTTCATATCCACTATAATATGTTACCATAATTCGATTTTACTAGAAATGATTAATGTAGGTAATAAACTTGCATATGATTATTTAATACAAGACATGGAAGAAAAATATTGGAATCACCACGTGGCAGTGTATGAAAAACGATTTAGCATGGGATATGATATGATATGATATGATGTTCATGACAGTAAACTTTTAAATTACATTCCGCTAAGAAATTACAATTCTGACTATGCGATAATAATTATTATGTTATAGATAATGATTTTCAAACATTGGATGATTGTATAGTTTCCGTTCTGATGGGGCACATACTATTTTGTTTAAAACAATATTGCACTGCTTGTTAAAACTAACTATTCATAATATTCTATGTAATTTGGCACTTCCCGTTTTTCAATAAATAAATAAATAAATAAATAAATAAATAAATAAAAAAAAGTTGCATCGCAACACTCTGCATAGTAACAGTTTGAATCTGCAATAGTATGTATAATTTTTTCCCACGATAATTAAATAAATAATATCGAATTTAAAGCATTTAAACGTGTTCTGTGGACCCATAATAATGTATCCATCACAATGTGATGTCGGACGCAACGCGTGTCTGGGGTGCATTCCGCACGCTTATTTTATTTTATTTTATGTAAACAAGGGTTGATGAAATACTGGAAAGCTTCACGGTCCACCCTGTATACCACAAACCGTATTATGCGATAACGCTCGTAATCTCTACATTGTATATGCACATTGTTTTATTATTATTGTTCGTCTTGTCAATATATTTTAATCCTGTTTTCAAACTGTTTGTATACGCGCGTAATATTCGACTCGCGAAAGTTCGATTAATGAACTCGAACAGGGCGTACACAATTTTGAATTTATAAAATATTTTGTACGCAGGGCGCCCTAACGAGTCCTGCGTTTTCGTGTCCTGCGGTCTATATTTTTACTTTTACGAGGATCCTGAGCGTCACACACGTCACGGAAATCGTGTTATGAACCGCAGAAGGTGTAACGGCGGTTTCGAGGACAAGATGAATGCCACGGGATGAAACGTAGGTATCGTAGTATTATTATACTCGGACGCGGTAGGGACGGGAAAATGTTTCTACAGAGAGAGTACATTTTATAAAAGGATTTATAGAAGGACGCTCGTCACGACGCATATGGTACCTATACACACTAACCGTAAAAGGATTCATAGATAAACGTGGCGTGCGTGATTTGGAAGAAATAAGGTATATACGAGGCGCAATCAGGATCGGTCTACGATTATGTTTCGGCGCGTACGGTAGGAACTACAAACGCGAGTAGATAATAGAGTTGGCGGAATGATTTTGTGCCAGGAGGCATGGCGTACATAAGTAGGGATGATCATGTAGATTTTCCTGGCGTTTCGCGTGAGTTTATACGGATGAGGCAAGAAAATTGCGTTTTAAAATGAAAAATATGTGTGCAATATTCGGTGAATTCGAGGGAAATCGTTATCTATATCATATGTTTTCTCCCCTCCGTCATCCGATAGGGTCTCTCTCATTTCGTGGAACCGATAGCTACCTATACTACTACACCACAACTGCAGGTGACTCGGTTCGGTATTAAATTATATTCGCTATTCGATGTCAGGAAATTCGTTAAAACGCCATATTGAGTGAATAAATGTAATTGTTTGAATGTTGTGGAATACTGTGTAGTACCACGCATAAATATTAAAATTATTAATATCAAACATATCTACTCCGATTACTTCGACATACACGATAAACGAACAAAAGATTTAATAAGTGCCTTTACTGAATACAAGTGTCTGTCTAATGGCGATCGAGTCACACGACCACTACCACTGACTCCACATTTGTCAAATCCTATGACTTATATATTATCGCTTAGCCAAACTTTGTTTCGCAACATCTGCTAAATCTTACTGAATACTACTTAATAGTTGATTCTAACTATTGTTACATATATGTTTACTTAACTTAGAGAGTATTTTTAATATTAATGATTATTATATTTATGCATGAGTCTTATCTAATATAATATAATATACACTCATAATATAGGTAGTAGGTACCTTATAAAAAATGAAAATTGTGTAAAAAAATATATAATCATGGTATTGTTCGTAATTTATAAACATAATAGTTACAATAATATTGGGGCATACCGTAATTATAACTGACCACATTAGATTTTCTATTTTATCAATATTACGATGTTACTAATTTTCATTGCATTGTATAATGTATAGAACGATTAATGTCTGGACAGTAGACGGTATCAATGTGACATGTAAAGGTATAACACATTCATGTTCTTAAAATTTTGTAATATTTAAAAACATAGATGGTATTTTTAATAAAACCCACATATCGTAAATACCTTCTTAACGAATGTGCTCCAAAATTTGACAATAATCAACAGATATCGACAATATCGACAGACATTCCAAATCGATGTTAAATAATTAGTCATACTTTCGTAACATTGTTCTGTGTTAATGCCGATTACGTAAATGCTGTATTATTATTTATTAACTCAATAAAAATAATTCCAATAAAAATGTAGAACGGGGTTTAAAAAAAAAAAAACAGGTAATTGATTTGTGAATTATTGTACACGATTCGACCCCGCAGTGGCTCGTCTCCGGGTCGACCCCGAATAAACGTGAGGAGGGGCGGGACGATTAAAACATTGTTTATACGGATCAATTCTTGGTACGGAAGAGGGCACACCCCACATTAATCGACATTATTTCCTAACCCACTTTCGGTAACACACCGCCACTGATTCATCGCCGAACGCAAGAGATTGATTTGCTCCAAGTTTTAGTCGGCGGCGTATCGCGAAGAAACGCTCCACTCTATCACTATAATTTGCCGGCTACAAAATAAAGTAATAATAATATTACGCGAAAAGCAACGCTCTCGAACAACACGTTATTTTATGTTCACTGTGTGTGTGTGTGTGTGTTTGGGCGACCGCGGTTATCGTATGCAGTCGTAGTATTAACATGGTTCTCGGTAATGCAAATACCAGTGTGTTATATTGATCAACGCGATATTATATTATACGGGTACGTATCGTATACTTTCGCTACTCGAGAATATTACGCCGCTGCGAGGGGTGGCTGCCACCGGGGTGGGTGTCGGCGGTGGGTCGGCGGCGCAGGGACGCCAGACCGTTATTATATTTGGACGGGAGCGCTCGCGCTCACATGCACACGCATACCCACACA
>NW_019103880.1:0-7664 GCF_001856785.1 Myzus persicae
TTTTATTATACTTCAAAGTTAAAAGTGTTTCTGTTCAGCAAATTTTACAATGTAATGACAGTATTTATAATTACAAATTTAAATAAAATGTATATCTGAATTTTTGAACTGTAAAAGGTAAATCTAAGATTTTTTTGGGGGGCAACACTGACGTATGCATTCAATATGGCGGACCTTCTTATCAGCTTTCCATAAGAACAATGTAATTTTTTGAGATGTGACCATTCTGATTTCATATATTCTGTGTACAGGACGTTAGGAATCGACCTGTTTACAATTGCAAATCTTCTGAACAAATCAGCTGTTCCAACTAATCACTAGCGATACTATCGGAATTATTTTGTACAATACTATCATTGATGTTACCGCGCTTTTCCAGACGAATCATAAATCATTTGTGTTATAATTTTTTTATAAATATAATATAATATTTTGTGTTCAAGACACTACATAATACACGTGATAACTGATGATGTTGTTGGAATTTTGTTGATTTGCTATTTTGCTATAATAAAATAAACATTTTTGAAAATTTTGTTTTTAAAATGAATAAGAATTGTGGAATTCTTCTTTTTAATTTGAATACTATACAAAAAGTACAAAAATTGTATTCATTTCAATTTACAGAAACAATTCCTATAATTTCAATGACTGGCATAAACATAATTAATAGCATAATTAATGATACAGAAAATTTGCCTGAAAGAGTTACTAAAGTGAATAAATTAAAAAATAAAATTGACAAAATTATTAGAGATGATTGTTGGGATTTGGATGGCATTTTGTTAGAACACAATTATACAGATTCGACAGTGTTCGAGTGTGTTGTATATATTTTGGGTACTTTTCTGTTATCCCTACTACCACTAGCCGCGACTACAGAGACCACTCAATTCTGTTAACTCGACTACTAAAGTAATATCTAGATAGTTCTATATTTTAATACATAAGCCACATGAATTGCCATTTATATAATAATGCATATTAGTATGTCCTTAAAATTATCACAAAACGCCAAGTTACATATTCTAAAATTATCACAGCAGTTGAAAGTCTATTCTATAAATTATAACATTAAACATAAATTCATCAAGATATTAAATATTACATATAAAAATAAAAAATCACGGTTACAGAGGTCTAAAATTCTATTTTTGCATTCACGGTGCCCTGGAAGTAAACCCTTCTCTTGCAAAAATTCAATCGCATCCTTTTCACTGTTTGGTAAATTCCACAGATTCATAATTATTTTAAAATTAATAAATACAATGACGGAAATACAACAACTGTCAGCAATAGGTAATCGAGCGGGTTGTGGTCACAGCATCGGCGTGGTAGTCGAGATAACAGAATGGAGACTCGAGGTAGTAGGGATAACAGAAAAGTACCATATTTTGGCTGGGTAAAATAAATAATGTATTTTTTCTTTCAAAATTGGTACTTTATATAATCACTCATTTTAATTTTAGTTATATAGCAAGGCGTTTAGTAAAGAATACTAAATGTGATAAGTTCATTGAAAGTCTGAATAATTTAAATACCTCTGGAGTTGGCATGGGAAAAGAAGCTGATTTAATTAATGCTAAAACAAGAGGCTATCTAACATACCCCAGTATTAATTTGTATATTATAGTTAAATGCCTCGAAGAGTGCTTTGCGTTACATGCAAATGCAAGTGATGTGTTTGAAAACACATATGAAGAATTCTTCAAACAGAATATGACTGAAGTTCCATGTACTATCCAGGAGCATCAAATTAAAATGTTGACAAACATTTTTTCCTATTACATAATAATGCGCATGAGACAGTTTACTTATATTCAAAACCAAAAAAATAAAAAGGAAAACATAACTAAGAAAAAGTTATCAAAATTAGTAAAAAGTCGAGTCATAGAATAAAATTGTTTTATTATTTTATGAATTTTCAATTTTATTTATTTGTAACTAATTAGTAATCATTTTCGACACTGGGGAGTTACCGAGCACTAGTGAATAGTTGAAACAGCTGATTTTTTTAGAAGGTTCGTGCTTCACTTTATCTTAGCTCAATTCCCAACCTGTATATCTTTAATCGTGATCAAAATCCATAGACCTTAATATCATAGAACGATATATATTACTATAATAGTATACTGTTGAGTATGAGGTCATTGCTAAAACCATAGATATTAAAGAAAATACACACTGTGAATCATTATCAGTTGCAGAAGTACAAATAATCGGTGAATAAGACTCATCTGAATATTGAGCGACCCTAAAAAGAAAGTTTCTTTTAAACTACATTTTATTCCTTAATTTTCAATCATAAATAAAATAAGTATTCTTACATTGGTACAGCATTACTCTTCAATATTCTTCTAGCATTACTAAAGATATAACTGTCACTAGTAAAGTGATTTCCACAAACATAATTCCATTTACCAAGTTGTTGCACTCCTAAGGCTGATTCCCATTTTTGCCTCTTTTCCAAGTTCTTAGGACATCTAACCATAATAATTATTAATGAACTTAATGTCTAATATCTATTGCTTTTTTTCATTCTAATCTTTAAACAAATTACATTTTAAATTTCAAGTAATATTAATCATTTAATCGTACCTGTGTAATGCAAGATCTTTATTATCCGTAGATGAAAGTCTACATACTATGCAAATATGAACCATAGTTCTAATATAAACGTACAATCGTTTTAAATAGAATACAATTAAGAGTAAATAAGTTAAATAATGAAATTTAGAATAACAATTAGTATAGAACTATAGAAACAAGATTATAATAATCACCAAATATAATTTATGATAAGACTGCTGTTAAAAGGCATTGATATAATCAGTCTTCCTCTCTTTCCCTCTTTCTTTTCGGCACACTTCCCTCTATTTTTTGTCAATAAAATAACAATGGATAATCCATTCTTTAATATTTATGACCATAGGGCATATATATTTAAATAATAATTTGTAAGTCTATGTCTAATGTTTATCGAACACATGTGTTATAATATGTTTATTAATTATTATTTATTAGTCATGCCAAAGCCCGCTTTCCGTATCGTAAAAATCATTGGTTATAGCCGGAGTACTGCGCTATCTATCAGTCGGTAATGATTTTTGACTATATTGTGTTTTTTGACTCGTTTGGGAACTTTGCAGTCAACACTTTCTTATCAAATATTGCTAGCGGAACATACGTCGTTGTTTACACTCCTTAAAAATGTTCAAATTTTTGAAAAACACAATACTTTATTTACATAATTAATTTTGAATATACTTGCATGGACTTTTAACACACCAATTTTAGGCGAGTATCATATATTTAAATACATTTTTACCAAGATTTCTCGTATGTATTTTACCTTTAAAATGAGCACGTGTTTATGTTCATTAACAAATTAAAAAGAAATAGTTATGTGTACTAGTGATGAAAGGAAAACACTGTTATTTCGATTACATACTGGAGTTTTGTGTGTCCATTAGTGAAATTTTTAGGTTTTAAATCATGAATCATGCAAATAATTGGATTGATTTATGTGATGAGCAAGCCAGAGTCAATGCTGAACACCTAGTATCATCATTTTCATCTCAGCCATCGACTCGGCAGGAAGTACTTGGTCATTACATTAAAGTGTTTGCAACTCATTTTAAACGTGAGTGTGATAGATACAATTGGCCTGACAATGATTCTGGTAACAGTGATTCAGATACAGAGTCTATGATCACTGTCAAGAAAAAACCTTTTTTTAGGTAAGTTAGAATTGTTGAAGTACCTGAATATCTTAATTACTTCTATCTTACATTTAATATTCTAAAAATATTTACCTATACTAATTTTTTTGTAGACGAATGTCATTTAGAGCTCTTCGACCACTGTTCCACAAACAGCATTCTGATGAGGTAGAACTTGATGCTGCATCTATAATGTCTCAAAGGCCTATAAAGTGTAAGAAAAAGCTAGCCAAAATTATTGTGGAGTGTCGCAAGGAAGGTATAGTAAACTATCGGTTGGGTGAAACATTTGATGGTGGTGAACCTAGATGGGAAAAAGCAAGACTTGCTCTGGTTAAGAACACAGACGGTTACACCCTAGAATTTTATTGTCCTCCTAAGGTATAATATGATTTTCTTATTTTTATACGTAGTGTAATATTTTAATATTTATTTTGCATTTTTTATCATCTATTTTTTAAAATTTAAAATTTATCCTTTATATCTTATAAAAGTGTAGGTACCCTTAAAATATAATAAACTAATAGATAAGTAAAAACTGCACCTAATTTAAAAAAAAATGTAAGTTAAATTATTAACCATATACATATTTAAATTTTAGTCTTTGAAATCAAAACACGGTGTGTTTTGTTTTTTGATACAAGATGCTAGAGAAACCAAAGAAATTGAAATGCCTGAACGATATGCTAATACATTTGTACTGAAAGTAATTATTCAAGCATTATAAATTTATAACTTATACGTTACAACTTATAAGTATTAATGTTTCATATATAATATAATAACAAATTAATAATTTAATTTGATGTAAAACTATTTCTAAATTATTCATTCTTTATATAGGATGAAAACAATGTTGAATATATAATTGATGCCTTGAGTCCAGATGAAATGCGTCAATGGCTTGCAACTGTAAAATATTGCATGCGTAAACGTGATGGCTTGCATGATGATATAAGGTGATAATTTGATATGAATATACTTATTTTCTAAAAAATGTATAAGCCATGATTGAAACTTATGAATTTATTTTGTATAGTATTATTGGTAGTATTGATGGTGTGTTGGATTCATCCGCTGCACATTCAAATGAAACATTATTAAGCTCACCTCAGAGTTCCACTAATAATTTGGATATTATTTTAAACAATGATGTTGGTAAGTATTAATTAGAATATAAATAGTAATATCAAATTTCTAATTTGTGAATGAAAAATTACAATTGATTTTTTTTTATTAAAGAAAATGATATATCTGCATCTCTTCGCCTTTATCCATGGTTTCATGGTATGTTGGCTCGATCTGATGCTACTAATTTGGTGTCACACTTAGGCGTTAATGGACATGGAATGTTTCTAGTCAGACAGTCTGAAACTCGAAAGGGTGAATATGTCTTGACATTTAATTTTAAGGGAAAACCAAAGGTATTATTAAAATTTAGATATATTATTTTGGCTATCATGTTGTATGGTGCTCTACCAGTGATATTACTTATTCAGTATGTAGTCTACTGATATAATAATAATAATAATTTAATTTGCTTTGTAATACCAAGTATAAGTAATTTTGTTTTTGTTTAAATAGATATAAATTTAGATTTTAAAATACATATAGTAAGTATGTTATTTTTTTTTTTTAAATTTGGTTTGATAACTTCAGATATCTATCTAGAATTCCATAACCTATATATAAATAGGAAAAATTAAAAGTTTTCCATAACTGTAAACTGCAGTTTTAGTACTTCAGCCTTTAGTAAAACACATTTTGCTGTAGAGCGCTCTACAAAATGATAGTCAATTTTTCTATACTTTTAACATTCGGCATACATTTCACATTTACGCATGAAAAATTGTAAAAATACATGATATATTTTGTACTTAGCATTTACGAATGACACTGAACGACCAAGGGCATTGTCGAGTACAACATCTATCATTCCCTAGTATACAAGATATGCTTGAACATTTTCAAACGCATTTAATACCTTTGGAGAATGGTGGACCTGGTGATGTAACTCTCAGAGATTATATATTAAACACTCCAATTAAATATGGAGTGATTCCAAGCAATACCAGTATTGATTTTATTGTTATTACTCGTGATCCAAATGCCCCATTACCTCTGAACATGGATCACGGACTTCGACCCATATCACCTCAACTATATAGAGAAGTATTTATATGTCTTGATATAATATAATATTATAAACATACCTAGGTAATTGTCAACATAAACTATATTTTTTTAGTTTAAGACAATGTTGGCTCCAATTAGAACCAAAACAAAAGACTTGCAGACAGACTTTACTAATCGGTCAACCCCAGAACCTGGTTTGGGAAATGTTGTAAGAGCCGTTAATAACCAGTATACACTAAGATAGTTATAATGAGATACCCACCTGTAAAATTTTGTTCAGTATTAAACGTGTAAATAATTTATTATTATTGTTATAAAATATACCTTATTATTTTGCCGAGTTTTTTCTCGTGTTTGTGTGTTTTTGTCTTTGCTTTAATATCCAGTTAGGTTTTGTTTATATTGTACTTCAATTCTCATGTTAAATTATTCAATAGAGTATTCTTTAATTACTTAAGTTTAATTAACAATTGAAAATGTTTAAGAAATTTATTTATTCGTAACTTACTAATATCATTAATTTGACAAAATATTTGTAAATTTTAAATTGCCTCATGTTACATATAAGTTAGCAATTATTAGTCAAATTTGGTTCCTTACCACCCTTTTAATGTATTTATTTATAGTAAAAAGAGTAGTAGCTTATGAAAAATAATATATTTTACTGTATTATTATTTTCATTTTGAACAATTACTATCAACATGTATTATTGAAATCGATATTTATAATGATAATAAATATTATATAAATGTCAAACAATTTAAAATTATGTGCATTTAATTTTTTCATCAATGTTTACCTAACCTAACCTATGTTTATATGTTTAATGATTATTTTGTTTAAAGTTTCAAAATATTTCATTCTTTAATTACAATTTACGGCAGCACATTAATTGATTAAATTAGAAGTAGTTGTAATTTGCATTATGAATCATGATTATTGTTTATTTATAGTTTGTAATGCATTATGATTTTCCAATTACTCCCAGGACAATTATTTTGCTTTATTGAGACATACACCCGGGTCTATGATGCTATTTTCAAAACCAAGATAAATGGCAAATTGGCAACCCTATCCATCATACAAATTGCTTGAGGAGAAATTAATGGTTAACGCTTGAATTTAAAAATATGAACCTTGTTCACTCATATAAAATGTATTTATGGATATATTTTAATGTTAATATTTGATTAGTAGATAGATACTAAATTTTAAAAATTATGTAGAAGGCTGTATAATTAAGTGTTACATCTAGTATTTAAATTATACCCTGTTCCTATAAGTAAACAAACAATAATAAAATGTTATACGAGAACAGAGAAAAATACATATATGAGTTGCCCTTTAGCTACTTATTTGCCGGGGTTGAAAAACAAGACTATGAGCACTCTAATTCTCAAGGAATCTATTAATATAACTTTTATTAAAAACGGTCTAGTAGTCATTTTTGAGACAATTGAATTGGGATAAACCAACATTCAACATAATTAATATTATATACCTAACTAGTAACTAAGGCTGCAGTAAGATGTCTGGCGCCGCTCCGACACTAGACAAATAGACAATATTATACACTTATAGGTTACTTGTTTTGTCAGAACTATAAATACGATCTAAGTAAATTTTTTCCTTCTAGTCTTCTGACTGTGTAGACCTAAAATAAATATTTATCGTCAAGCAAGCTAGAATTCCCCCCCCCCCCCCCCCCCCCCCCCCCCGCCCAAGCGATGTATTGAACGCGGCCGCGCATGCGCCGAGCGGCCCAACACGCACGCGTAAGGCGATCGGCACGAATGCGGCGGCGG